>NW_027174734.1:0-96665 GCF_000390325.3 Nicotiana tomentosiformis | reverse complement strand
CTTGAGCAGCATCGGTATCATCCTTAAATTTCATGTTCCAATTCTGCCTGCCAACAAAAAAATTACCATTACCATCTCCAGGAAATGATTGCCCATGTTCCAACCTTTCATTCTTGAAACCTAAGTGGCATGGACCACCATCATCAACACAATATTGCCTTGAAAGTTCTACAATAGCTCTGGCAGCTAGGCTTTCATGTTCTGCAAACTCAGCCGCTGCTTGAGCAACAGAGGTAGCATCCTTATATTTCATGTTCCAATTCTGCCTGCCAACAGAACAATTACCATTAACATCAACAGGAAATGATTGCCCATGTTCCAACCTTTCATCCTTGAAAGCTAAGTGGCATGAACCACCATCATCAACACAATATTATCGTTAAAGTTCTACAACAGCTCTGGCAGCTAGGCTTGCATATTCTGCAAACTCAGTCGCTGCTTAAGCAGCAGAAGTATTATCCTTAAATTTCATGTTCCAATTCTGCCTGCCAAAAGAAAAATTACCATTACCATCTCCAGGAAATGATTGCCCATGTTCCAACCTTTCATCCTTGAAACCTAAGTGGCCTGAACCACCATCATCATCACAATATTGCCTTGAAAGTTCTACAACAGCTCTGGCAGCTAGGCTTGCATGTTATGCAAACTCAGTCGGTGCTTGAGCAGCAGAGGTAGCATACTTAAATTTCATGTTCCAATTCTGCCTGCCAACAAAAAAATAACCATTACTATCTCCAGGAAATGATTGCCCATGTTCCAACCTTTCATCCTTGAAAACTAAGTGGCATGAACCACCATCATCAACACAATATTGCCTTTAAAGTTCTACAACAGCTCTGGCAGTTAGGCTTGAATGTTCTGCAAACTCAGCCGCTGCTTGAGCAGCAGAGGTAGCATCCTTAAATTTCATGTTCCAATTCTGCCTGCCAACAGAAAATTTACCATTACCATCTCTAGGAAATGATTGCCCATGTTCCAACCTTTCATCCTTGAAACCTAAGTGGCATGAACCACCATCATCAACACAATATTGCCTTTAAAGTTCTACAACAACTCTGGCAGTTAGGCTCTAATGTTCTGCAAACTCAGTCGCTGCTTGAGCAGCATCGGTAGCATCCTTAAATTTCATGTTCCAATTCTGCCTGCCAACAAAAAAAATTACCATTACCATCTCCAGGAAATGATTGCCCATGTTCCAACCTTTCATTCTTGAAACCTAAGTGGCATGGACAACCATCGTCAACACAATATTTCCTTGAAAGTTCTACAACAGCTCTGGCAGCTAGGCTTTCATGTTCTGCAAACTCAGCCGCTGCTTGAGCAACAGAGGTAGCATCCTTATATTTCATGTTCCAATTCTGCCTGCCAACAGAACAATTACCATTAACATCAACAGGAAATGATTGCCCATGTTCCAACCTTTCATCCTTGAAAGCTAAGTGGCATGAACCACCATCATCAACACAATATTGCCTTTAAAGTTCTACAACACCTCTGGCAGTTAGGCTTGAATGTTCTGCAAACTCAACCGCTGCTTGAGCAGCATTGGTAGCATCCTTAAATTTCATGTTCCAATTCTGCCTGCCAACAAAAAAATTACCATTACCATCTCCAGGAAATGATTGCCCACGTTCCAACCTATCATCCTTGAAACCTAAGTGGCATGAACCACCATCATCAACATAATATTGCCTTGAAAGTTCTACAACAGCTCTGGCAGCTAGGTTTGCATGTTATGCAAACTCAGCCGCTGCTTGAGCAGCAGAGGTAGCATACTTAAATTTCATGTTCCAATTCTGCCTGCCAATAGAAAAATTACCATTACCATCTCTAGGAAATGATTGCCCATGTTCCAGCCTTTCATCCTTGAAACCTAAGTGGCATGAACCACCATCATCAACACAATATTGCCTTTAAAGTTCTACAACAGCTCTGGCAGTTAGGCTTGAATGTTCTGCAAACTCAGCCGCTGCTTGAGCAGCAGAGGTAGCATCCTTAAATTTCATGTTCCAATTCTGCCTACCAACAGAAAATTTACCATTACCATCTCCAGGAAATGATTGCCCATGTTCCAACCTTTCATCCTTGAAACCTAAGTGGCATGAACCACCATCATTAACACAATATTGCCTTTAAAGTTCTACAACAGCTCTGGCAGTTAGGCTTGAATGTTCTGCAAACTCAGCCGCTGCTTGAGCAGCATCGGTAGCATCCTTAAATTTCATGTTCCAATTCTGCCTGCCAACAGAAAAATTACCATTACCATCTCCAGGAAATGATTGCCCATGTTCCAACCTTTCATTCTTGAAACCTAAGCGGCATGGACCATCATCATCAACACAATATTGCCTTGAAAGTTCTACAACAGCTCTGGCAGCTAGGCTTTCATGTTCTGCAAACTCAGCCACTGCTTGAGCAACAGAGGTAGCATCCTTATATTTCATGTTCCAATTCTGCCTGCCAACAGAACAATTACCATTAACATCAACAGGAAATGATTGCCCATGTTCCAACCTTTCATCCTTGAAAGCTAAGTGGCATGAACCACCATCATCAACACAATATTACCGTTAAAGTTCTACAACAGCTCTGGCAGCTAGGCTTGCATATTCTACAAACTCAGTCGCTGCTTAAGTAGCAGAAGTAGCATCCTTAAATTTCATGTTCCAATTCTGCCTGCCAACAGAAAAATTACCATTACCATCTCCAGGAAATGATTGCCCATGTTCCAGCCTTTCATCCTTGAAACCTAAGTGGCATGAACCACCATCATCAACACAATATTGCCTTGAAAGTTCTACAACAGCTCTAGCAGTTAGGCTTTCATATTCTGCAAACTCAGCCGCTGCTTGAGCAGCAGAGGTAGCATCCTTAAACTTCATGTTCCAATTCTGCCTGCCAACAGAAAATTTACCATTACCATCTCCAGGAAATGATTGCCCATGTTCCAACCTATCATCCTTGAAACCTAAGTGGCATGAACCACCATCATCAACACAATATTGCCTTGAACGTTCTACAATAGCTCTGGCAGCTAGGTTTGCATGTTATGTAAACTCAGCCGCTGCTTGAGCAGCAGAGGTAGCATACTTAAATTTCATGTTCCAATTCTGCCTGCCAATAGAAAAATTACCATTACCATCTCTAGGAAATGATTGCCCATGTTCCAACCTTTCATCCTTGAAACCTAAGTGGCATGAACCACCATCATCAAAACAATATTGCCTTTAAAGTTCTACAACAGCTCTGGCAGTTAGGCTTGAATGTTCTGCAAACTCAGCCGCTGCTTGAGCAGCAGAGGTAGCATCCTTAAATTTCATGTTCCAATTCTTCCTGTCAACAGAAAATTTACCATTACCATCTCCAGGAAATGATTGCCCATGTTCCAACCTTTCATTCTTGAAACCTAAGTGGCATGAACCACCATCATTAACACAATATTGCCTTTAAAGTTCTACAACAGCTCTGGCAGTTAGGCTTGAATGTTCTGCAAACTCAGCCGCTGCTTGAGCAGCATCGGTATCATCCTTAAATTTCATGTTCCAATTCTGCCTGCCAACAAAAAAATTACCATTACCATCTCCAGGAAATGATTGCCCATGTTCCAACCTTTCATTCTTGAAACCTAAGTGGCATGGACCACCATCATCAACACAATATTGCCTTGAAAGTTCTACAATAGCTCTGGCAGCTAGGCTTTCATGTTCTGCAAACTCAGCCGCTGCTTGAGCAACAGAGGTAGCATCCTTATATTTCATGTTCCAATTCTGCCTGCCAACAGAACAATTACCATTAACATCAACAGGAAATGATTGCCCATGTTCCAACCTTTCATCCTTGAAAGCTAAGTGGCATGAACCACCATCATCAACACAATATTATCGTTAAAGTTCTACAACAGCTCTGGCAGCTAGGCTTGCATATTCTGCAAACTCAGTCGCTGCTTAAGCAGCAGAAGTATTATCCTTAAATTTCATGTTCCAATTCTGCCTGCCAAAAGAAAAATTACCATTACCATCTCCAGGAAATGATTGCCCATGTTCCAACCTTTCATCCTTGAAACCTAAGTGGCCTGAACCACCATCATCATCACAATATTGCCTTGAAAGTTCTACAACAGCTCTGGCAGCTAGGCTTGCATGTTATGCAAACTCAGTCGGTGCTTGAGCAGCAGAGGTAGCATACTTAAATTTCATGTTCCAATTCTGCCTGCCAACAAAAAAATAACCATTACTATCTCCAGGAAATGATTGCCCATGTTCCAACCTTTCATCCTTGAAAACTAAGTGGCATGAACCACCATCATCAACACAATATTGCCTTTAAAGTTCTACAACAGCTCTGGCAGTTAGGCTTGAATGTTCTGCAAACTCAGCCGCTGCTTGAGCAGCAGAGGTAGCATCCTTAAATTTCATGTTCCAATTCTGCCTGCCAACAGAAAATTTACCATTACCATCTCTAGGAAATGATTGCCCATGTTCCAACCTTTCATCCTTGAAACCTAAGTGGCATGAACCACCATCATCAACACAATATTGCCTTTAAAGTTCTACAACAACTCTGGCAGTTAGGCTCTAATGTTCTGCAAACTCAGTCGCTGCTTGAGCAGCATCGGTAGCATCCTTAAATTTCATGTTCCAATTCTGCCTGCCAACAAAAAAATTACCATTACCATCTCCAGGAAATGATTGCCCATGTTCCAACCTTTCATTCTTGAAACCTAAGTGGCATGGACCACCATCGTCAACACAATATTTCCTTGAAAGTTCTACAACAGCTCTGGCAGCTAGGCTTTCATGTTCTGCAAACTCAGCCGCTGCTTGAGCAACAGAGGTAGCATCCTTATATTTCATGTTCCAATTCTGCCTGCCAACAGAACAATTACCATTAACATCAACAGGAAATGATTGCCCATGTTCCAACCTTTCATCCTTGAAAGCTAAGTGGCATGAACCACCATCATCAACACAATATTGCCTTTAAAGTTCTACAACACCTCTGGCAGTTAGGCTTGAATGTTCTGCAAACTCAACCGCTGCTTGAGCAGCATTGGTAGCATCCTTAAATTTCATGTTCCAATTCTGCCTGCCAACAGAAAAATTACCATTACCATCTCCAGGAAATGATTGCCCACGTTCCAACCTATCATCCTTGAAACCTAAGTGGCATGAACCACCATCATCAACATAATATTGCCTTGAAAGTTCTACAACAGCTCTGGCAGCTAGGTTTGCATGTTATGCAAACTCAGCCGCTGCTTGAGCAGCAGAGGTAGCATACTTAAATTTCATGTTCCAATTCTGCCTGCCAATAGAAAAATTACCATTACCATCTCTAGGAAATGATTGCCCATGTTCCAGCCTTTCATCCTTGAAACCTAAGTGGCATGAACCACCATCATCAACACAATATTGCCTTTAAAGTTCTACAACAGCTCTGGCAGTTAGGCTTGAATGTTCTGCAAACTCAGCCGCTGCTTGAGCAGCAGAGGTAGCATCCTTAAATTTCATGTTCCAATTCTGCCTACCAACAAAAAATTTACCATTACCATCTCCAGGAAATGATTGCCCATGTTCCAACCTTTCATCCTTGAAACCTAAGTGGCATGAACCACCATCATTAACACAATATTGCCTTTAAAGTTCTACAACAGCTCTGGCAGTTAGGCTTGAATGTTCTGCAAACTCAGCCGCTGCTTAAGCAGCATCGGTAGCATCCTTAAATTTCATGTTCCAATTCTGCCTGCCAACAGAAAAATTACCATTACCATCTCCAGGAAATGATTGCCCATGTTCCAACCTTTCATTCTTGAAACCTAAGCGGCATGGACCATCATCATCAACACAATATTGCCTTGAAAGTTCTACAACAGCTCTGGCAGCTAGGCTTTCATGTTCTGCAAACTCAGCCACTGCTTGAGCAACAGAGGTAGCATCCTTATATTTCATGTTCCAATTCTGCCTGCCAACAGAACAATTACCATTAACATCAACAGGAAATGATTGCCCATGTTCCAACCTTTCATCCTTGAAAGCTAAGTGGCATGAACCACCATCATCAACACAATATTACCGTTAAAGTTCTACAACAGCTCTGGCAGCTAGGCTTGCATATTCTACAAACTCAGTCGCTGCTTAAGTAGCAGAAGTAGCATCCTTAAATTTCATGTTCCAATTCTGCCTGCCAACAGAAAAATTACCATTACCATCTCCAGGAAATGATTGCCCATGTTCCAGCCTTTCATCCTTGAAACCTAAGTGGCATGAACCACCATCATCAACACAATATTGCCTTGAAAGTTCTACAACAGCTCTAGCAGTTAGGCTTTCATATTCTGCAAACTCAGCCGCTGCTTGAGCAGCAGAGGTAGCATCCTTAAACTTCATGTTCCAATTCTGCCTGCCAACAGAAAATTTACCATTACCATCTCCAGGAAATGTTTGCCCATGTTCCAACCTATCATCCTTGAAACCTAAGTGGCATGAACCACCATCATCAACACAATATTGCCTTGAACGTTCTACAATAGCTCTGGCAGCTAGGTTTGCATGTTATGTAAACTCAGCCGCTGCTTGAGCAGCAGAGGTAGCATACTTAAATTTCATGTTCCAATTCTGCCTGCCAATAGAAAAATTACCATTACCATCTCTAGGAAATGATTGCCCATGTTCCAACCTTTCATCCTTGAAACCTAAGTGGCATGAACCACCATCATCAAAACAATATTGCCTTTAAAGTTCTACAACAGCTCTGGCAGTTAGGCTTGAATGTTCTGCAAACTCAGCCGCTGCTTGAGCAGCAGAGGTAGCATCCTTAAATTTCATGTTCCAATTCTTCCTGTCAACAGAAAATTTACCATTACCATCTCCAAGAAATGATTGCCCATGTTCCAACCTTTCATTCTTGAAACCTAAGTGGCATGGACCACCATCATCAACACAATATTGAATTGAAAGTTCTGCAACAACTCTGGCAGCTAGGCTTTCATGTTCTGCAAACTCAGCCGCTGCTTGAGCAACAGAGGTAGCATCCTTAAATTTCATGTTCCAATTCTGCCTGCCAACAGAACAATTACCATTAACATCAACAGGAAATGATTGCCCATGTTTCAACCTTTCATCCTTGAAACCTAAGTGGCATGAACCACCATCATCAACACAATATTACCGTTAAAGTTCTACAACAGCTCTGGCAGCTAGGCTTGTATATTCTGCAAACTCAGTCGCTGCTTAAGCAGCAGAAGTAGCATCCTTAAATTTCATGTTCCAATTCTGCTTGCCAACAGAAAAATTACCATTACCATCTCTAGGAAATGATTGCCCATGTTCCAACCTTTCATCCTTGAAAACTAAGTGGCATGAACCACCATCATCAACACAATATTGCCTTGAAAGTTCTACAACAGCTCTAGCAGTTAGGCTTTCATATTCTGCAAACTCAGCCGCTGCTTGAGCAGCAGTGGTAGCATCCTAAAATTTCTTGTTCCAATTCTGCCTGCCAACAGAAAATTTACCATTACCATCTCCAGGAAATGATTGCCCATGTTCCAACCTATCATTCTTAAAACCTAAGTTGCATGAACCACCATCATCAACACAATATTGCCTTGAAAGTTCTACAACAGCTCTGGCAGCTAGGTTTGCATGTTATGCAAACTCAGCTGCTGCTTGAGCAGCAGAGGTAGCATCCTTAAATTTCATGTTCCAATTCTGCCTGCCAACAGAAAAATTACCGTTACCATCTCTAGGAAATGATTGCCCATTTTCCAACCTTTCAACCTAAGTGGCATGAACCACCTTCATCAACACAATATTGCCTTGAAAGTTCTTCAACAGCTCTGGCAGCTAGGCTTGCATGTTATGCAAACTCAGCCGCTGCTTGAGCAGCAGGGGTAGCATCCTTAAATTTCATGTTCCAATTCTGCCTGCCAACAGAAAAATTACCATTACCATCTACAGGAAATGATTGCTCATGTTCCAACCTTTTATCCTAGCAAACTAAGTGGCATGAACCACCATCATCAACACAATATTGCCTTTAAAGTTCTACAACAGCTCTGGCAGTTAGGCTTGAATGTTCTGCAAACTCAGCCGCTGCTTGAGCAGCAGAGGTAGCATCCTTAAATTTCATGTTCCAATTCTGCCTGCCAACAGAAAATTTACCATTACCATCTCCAGGAAATGATTGCCCATGTTCCAACCTTTCATCCTTGAAACCTAAGTGGCATGAACCACCATCATCAACACAATATTGCCTTTAAAGTTCTACAATAGCTCTGGCAGTTAGGCTTGAATGTTCTGCAAACTCAGCCGCTGCTTGAGCAGCAGAGGTAGCATCCTTAAATTTCATGTTCCAATTCTGCCTGCCAACAGAAAATTTACCATTACCATCTCCAGGAAATGATTGCCCATGTTCGAACCTTTCATCCTTGAAACCTAAGTGGCCTGAACGACCATTATCAACGCAATATTGCCTTGAAAGTTCTACAACAGCTCTGGCAGCTAGGCTTGCATGTTATGCAAACTCAGTCGGTGCTTGAGCAGCAGAGGTAGCATACTTAAATTTCATGTTCCAATTCTGCCTGCCAACCAAAAAATTACCATTACTATCTCCAGGAAATGATTGCCATGTTCCAAACTTTCATCCTTGAAAACTAAGTGGCATGAACCACCATCATCAACACAATATTGCCTTTAAAGTTCTACAACAGCTCTGGCAGTTAGGCTTGAATGTTCTGCAAACTCAGCCGCTGCTTGAGCAGCAGAGGTAGCATCCTTAAATTTCATGTTCCAATTCTGCCTGCCAACAGAAAATTTACCATTACCATCTCCAGGAAATGATTGCCCATGTTCCAACCTTTCATCCTTGAAACCTAAGTGGCATGAACCACCATCATCAACACAATATTGCCTTTAAAGTTCTACAACAGCTCTGGCAGTTAGGCTTGAATGTTCTGCAAACTCAGCCGCTGCTTGAGCAGCATCGGTAGCATCCTTAAATTTCATGTTCCAATTCTGCCTGCCAACAGAAAAATTACCATTACCATCTCCAGGAAATGATTGCCCATGTTCTAACCTTTCATTCTTGAAACCTAAGCGGCATGGACCACCATCATCAACACAATATTGCCTTGAAAGTTCTACAACAGCTCTGGGAGCTAGGCTTTCATGTTCTGCAAACTCAGCCGCTGCTTGAGCAATAGAGGTAGCATCCTTAAATTTCATGTTCCAATTCTGCCTGCCAACAGAACAATTACCATTAACATCAACAGGAAATTATTGCCCATGTTCCGACCTTTCATCCTTGAAAGCTAAGTGGCATGAACCACCATCATCAACACAATATTACCGTTAAAGTTCTACAACAGCTCTGGCAGCTAGGCTTGCATATTATGCAAACTCAGTCGCTGCTTAAGCAGCAGAAGTAGCATCCTTAAATTTCATGTTCCAATTCTGCCTGCCAACAGAAAAATTACCATTACCATCTCCAAGAAATGATTGCCCATGTTCCAGCCTTTCATCATTGAAACCTAAGTGGCATGAACCACCATCATCAACACAATATGTGCCTTGAAAGTTCTACAACAGCTCTAGCAGTTAGGCTTTCATATTCTGCAAACTCAGCCGCTGCTTGAGCAGCAGAGGTAGCATCCTTAAATTTCATGTTCCAGTTCTGCCTGCCAACAGAAAATTTACCATTACCATCTCCAGGAAATGATTGCCCATGTTCCAGCCTATCATCCTTAAAACCTAAGTTGCATGAACCACCATCATCAACACAATATTTCCTTGAAAGTTCTACAACAGCTCTGGCAGCTAGGCTTGCATGTTATGCAAACTCAGCTGCTGCTTGAGCAGCAGAGGTAGCATCCTTAAATTGCATGTTCCAATTCTGCCTGCCAACAGATAAATTACCATTACCATCTCTAGGAAATGATTGCCCATTTTCCAACCTTTCAACCTTGAAACCTAAGTGGCATGAACCACCATTATCAACACAATATTTCCTTGAAAGTTCTTCAACAGCTCTGGCAGCTAGGCTTGCATGTTATGCAAACTCAGCCGTTGCTTGAGCAGCAGGGGTAGCATCCTTAAATTTCATGTTCCAATTCTGCCTGCCAACAGAAATATTACCATTACCATCTCCAGGAAATGATTGCTCATGTTCCAACCTTTTATCCTTGCAAACTAAGTGGCATGAACCACCATCATCAACACAATATTGCCTTTAAACTTCAACAACAGCTCTGGCAGTTAGGCTTGCATGTTCTGCAAACTCAGCCGCTGCTTGAGCAGCAGAGGTAGCATCCTTAAATTTCATGTTCCAATTCTGCTTACCAACAAAAAATTTACCATTACCATCTCCAGGAAATGATTGCCCATGTTCCAACCCTTCATCCTTGAAACCTAAGTGGCATGGACCACCACCATCATCAACACAATCTTGCCTTAAAAGTTCTACAACAGCTCTGGCAGCTAGGCTTGCATGTTCTGCAAACTCAGCCGCTGCTTGAGCAGCAGAGGTAGCATCCTTAAATTTCATGTTCCAATTCTGCCTACCAACAGAAAATTTACCATTACCATCTCTAGGAAATGATTTCCCATGTTCCAACCTTTCATCCTTGAAACCTAAGTGGCATGAACCACCACCATCAACACAATATTGCCTTGAAAGTTCTACAACAGCTCTGGCAGCTAGGCTTGCATGTTCTGCAAACTCAGCCGCTCCTTGAGCAGCAGAGGTAGCATCCTTAAATTTCATGTTCCAATTCTGCCTGCCAACAGAAAAATTACCATTAACATCTCTAAGAAATGATTTCCCATGTTCCAACCTTTCATCCTTGAAACCTAATTGGCATGAACCACCATCATAAACACAATATTGCCTTGAAAGTTCTACAACAACTCTGGCAGCTAGGTTTGCATGTTATGCAAACTCAGCCGCAGCTTGAGCAGCAGAGGTAGCATCCTTAAATTTCATGTTCCAATTCTGCCTGCCAACAAAAAATTTACCATTACCATCTCCAGGAAATGATTGCCTATGTTCCAACCTTTCATCCTTGAAACCTAAGTGACATGAACCACCATCATCAACACAATATTGCCTTTAAAGTTCTACAACAGCTCTGGCAGCTATGCTTGCATATTCTGCAAACTCAGCCGCTTCTTGAGCAGCAGAGGTAGCATCCTTAAATTTCATGTTCCAATTCTGCCTGCTAACAGAAAATTTACCACTACCATCTCCAGGAAATAATTGCCCATGTACCAACCTTTCATCCTTGAAACCTAAGTGGCATGAACCACCACCATCAACACAATATTGCCTTGAATGTTCTACAACAGCTCTGGCAGCTACGCTTGCATGTTCTGCAAACTCAGCCGCTCCTTGAGCAGCAGAGGTAGCATCCTTAAATTTCATGTTCCAATTCTGCCTGCCAACAGAAAAATTACCATTAACATCTCTAAGAAATGATTTCCCATGTTCCAACCTTTCATCCTTGAAACCTAATTGGCATGAACCACCATCATAAACACAATATTGCCTTGAAAGTTCTATAACAACTCTGGCAGCTAGGTTTGCATGTTATGCAAACTCAGCCGCAGCTGTGAGCAGCAGAGGTAGCATCCTTAAATTTCATGTTCCAATTCTGCCTGCCAACAAAATATTTACCATTACTATCTCCAGGAAATGATTGCCTATGTTCCAACCTTTCATCCTTGAAACCTAAGTGACATGAACCACCATCATCAACACAATATTGCCTTTAAAGTTCTACAACAGCTCTGGCAGCTAGGCTTGCATGTTCTGCAAACTCAGCCGCTCCTTGAGCAGCAGAGGTAGCATCCTTAAATTTCATGTTCCAATTCTGCCTGCCAACAGCAAATTTACCATTACCATCTCCAGGAAATGATTGCCCATTTTCCCACCTATCATCCTTCAAACCTAAGTGGCATGAACCACCATCATCAACACAATATTGCCTTGAAAGTTCTACAATAACTCTGGCAGCTAGGTTTGCATGTTATGCAAACTCAGCCGCTGCTTGAGCAGCAGAGGTAGCATACTTAAATTTTATGTTCCAATTCTGCCTGCCAATAGAAAAATTACCATTACCATCTCCAGGAAATGATTGCTTATGTTCCAACCTTTCATCCTTGAAACCTAAGTGGCATGAACCACCATCATCGACACAATATTGCCTTTAAAGTTCTACAACAGCTCTGGCAGTTAGGCTTGAATGTTCTGCAAACTCAGCCGCTGCTTGAGCAGCAGAGGTAGCATCCTTTAATTTCATGTTCCAATTCTGCCTGCCAACAGAAAAATTACCATTACCATCTCTAGGA
Source organism: Nicotiana tomentosiformis (assembly GCF_000390325.3). Classification (NCBI taxonomy): domain Eukaryota; kingdom Viridiplantae; phylum Streptophyta; class Magnoliopsida; order Solanales; family Solanaceae; genus Nicotiana; species Nicotiana tomentosiformis. Next base: position 84,321 of record NW_027174734.1, on the reverse strand, counting down.
AATGATTGCCCATGTTCCAACCTTTCATCCTTGAAACCTATGTGGCATGAACTACCATCATCAACACAATATTGCCTTTAAAGTTCTACAACAGCTGTGACAGGGAGGCTTGCATGTTCTGCAAACTCAGCCGCTGCTTGAGCAGCATAGGTAGCATCCTTAAATTTCATGTTCCAATTTTGCCTGGCAACAGAAAAATTACCATTACCATCTCTAGGAAATGATTGCCCATGTTCCAACCTTTCATCCTAGAAACCTAAGTGGCATGAACCACCATCATCAACACAACATTGCCTTGAATGTTCAACAACAGCTCTGGCAGCTAGGCTTGCATGTTCTGCAAACTCAGCCACTGCTTGAGCAGCAGAGGTAGCATCCTTAAATTTCATGTTCCAATTCTGCCTGCCAACAGAAAAATTACCATTACCATCTTTAGGAAATGATTGCCTATGTTCCAACCTTTCATCCTAGAAACCTAAGTGGCATGAACCACCATCATCAACACAATATTGCCTTGAAAGTTCTACAACAGCTCTGGCAGCTAGGATTGCATGTTCTGCAAACCGAGTCACTGCTTGAGAAGCAGAGGTAACATCCTTAAATCTCATGTTCCAATTCTGTCTACCAACAGAAATATTACCATTACAAGCTCCAGGAAATGATTGCCCATGTTCCAACCTTTCATCCTAGAAACCTAAGTGGCATGAACCACCATCATCAACACAATATTGCCTTGAAAGTTCTACAACAGCTCTGGCAGTGAGGCTTGCATGTTCTGCAAACTCAGCCACTGCTTGAGCAACAGAGTTAGCATCCTTAAATTTCATGTTCCAATTCTGCCTGCCAACAAAAAAATTACCATTACCATCTCCAGGAAATGATTGCCCATGTTCCAACCTTTCATCCTTGAAAACTAAGTGGCATGAACCACCATCATCAACACAATATTGCCTTTAAAGTTCTACAACAGCTCTGGCAGCTAGGCCTGCATGTTCTGCAAACTCAGCCGCTGCTTGAGCAGCAGAGGTAGCATCCTTAAATTTCATGTTCCAATTCTGCCTGCCAATAGAAAAATTACCATTACTATCTCAAGGAAATGATTGCCCATGTTCCAACCTTTCATCCTTGAAACCTAAGTGGCATTAACCACCATCATCAACACAATATTGCCTTGAAAGTTCTTCAACAGCTCTGGCAGTGAGGCCTGCATGTTCTGCAAACTCAGCCGCTGCTTGAGCAGCAGAGGTAGCATCCTTAAATTTCATGTTCCAATTCTGCCTGCCAACAGAAAAATTATCATTACTATCTCAAGGAAATGATTGCCCATGTTTCAACCTTTCATCCTTGAAACCTAAGTGGCATGAACCACCATCATCAACACAATATTGCCTTGAAAGTTCTACAACAGCTCTGGCAGCTAGGATTGCATGTTCTGCAAACTGAGTCACTGCTTGAGAAGCAGAGGTAACATCCTTAAATCTCATGTTCCAATTCTGCCTACCAACAGAAATATTACCATTACAAGCCCCAGGAAATGATTGCCCTTGTTCCAACCTTTCATCCTAGAAACCTAAGTGGCATGAACCACCATCATCAACACAATATTGCCTTGAAAGTTCTACAACAGCTCTGGCAGTTAGGCTTTCATGTTCTGCAAACTCAGCCGCTGCTTGAGCAGCAGAGGTAGCATCCTTAACTTTCATGTTCCAATTCTGCCTGCCAACAGAAAAATTACCATTACCATCTCTAGGAAATGATTGCCCATGTTCCAACCTTTCATCCTTGAAAACTATGTGGCATGAACCACCATCATCAACACAATATTGCCTTGAAAGTTCTACAACAGCTCTGGTAGTTAGGCTTTCATGTTCTGCAAACTCAGCCGCTGCTTGAGCAGCAGAGGTAGCATCCTTAAATTTCATGTTCCAATTCTGCTTGCCAACAGAAAAATTACCATTACCATCTCAAGGAAATGATTTCCCATGTTTCAACCTTTCATCCTTGAAACCTAAGTGGCATGAACCACCATCATCAACACAATATTACCGTTAAAGTTCTACAACAGCTCTGGCAGCTAGGCTTGCATATTCTGCAAACTTAGTCGCTGCTTGAGCAGAAGAAGTAGCATCCTTAAATTTCATGTTCCAATTCTGCCTACCAACAGAAAAATTACCATTACCTTCTCCAGGAAATGATTGCCCATGTTCCAACCTTTCATCCTTGAAACCTAACTAGCATGAACCACCATCATCAACACAATAGTGCCTTTAAAGTTCTACAACAGCTCTGGCAGTTAGGCTTTCATGTTCTACAAACTCAGCCGCAGCTTGAGCAGTAGAGGTAGCATCCTTAAATTTCATGTTCCAATTCTGCCTGCCAACAGAAAAATTACCATTACCATCTCAAAGAAATGATTTCCCATGTTCCAACCTTTCATCCTTGAAACCTAAGTGGCATGAACCACCATCATCAACACAATATTGCTTTGAAAGTTCTACAACAGCTCTGGCTGCTAGGCTTGCATGTTATGCAAACTCAGCCGCTACTCGAGCCGCAGGGGTAGCATCCTTAAATTTTATGTTCCAATTCTGCCTGCCAACAGAAAATTACCATTACCATCTCCAGGAAATGATTGCTCATGTTCCAACCTTTTATCCTTGAAAACTAAGTGGCATGAACCACCATCATCAACACAATATTGCCATTAAAGTTATACAATAGCTCCGATAGTTTAGGCTTGATTGTTCTGCAAACTCAGCTGTTGCTTGAGGAGCAGAGGTAGCATCCTCAAATTTCATGTTCCAATTCTGCCTACCAACAAAAAATTTACCATTACCATCTCCAGGAAATGATTGCCTATGTTCCAACCTTTCAACCTTGAAACCTAAGTGGCATGGACCACCACCATCATCAACACAATCTTGCCTTGAAAGTTCTACAATAGCTCTGGCAGCTAGGCTTGCATGTTCTGCAAACTCAGCCGCTGCTTGAGCAGCAGAGGTAGCATCCTTAAATTTTATGTTCCAATTCTGCCTGCCAACAGAAAATATACCATTACCATCTCCAGGAAATGATTGCCCATGTTCCAACCTTTCATCCTTGAAACCTAAGTGGCATGGACCACCATCATCAACACAATATTGACTAGAAAGTTCTACAACAGCTCTTGCAGCGAGGTTTGAGTGTTCTGCAAACTCAGCCGCTGCTTGAGCAGCAGAGGTAGCATCCTTAAATTTCATGTTCCAATTCTGCCTGCCAACAAAAAAATTACCATTACAATATCCGGGAAATTATTGCCCATGTTCCAACCTTTCATCCTTGAAACCTAAGTAGCATGAACCAACATCATCAACACAATATTGCCTTGAAAGTTCTACAACAGCTCTGGCAGCTAGGCTTGCATATTCTGCAAACTCAGTCGATGCTTGAGTAGCAGGGGTAGCATCCTTAAATTTCAGGTTCCAATTCTGCCTGCCAACAGAAAAATTACCATTACCATCTCCAGGAAATGATTGCTTATGTTCCAATCTTTTATCCTTGAAAACTAAGTGGCATGAACCACCATCATCAACACAATATTGCCTTTAAAGTTCTACAACAGCTCTGGCAGCGAGGCTTGAGTGTTCAGCAAACTCAGCCGCTGCTTGAGCAGCAGAGGTAGCATCCTTAAATTTCATGTTCCAATTCTGCCTACCAACAGAAAATTTACCATTACCGTCTCCAGGAAATGATTGCCCATGTTCCAACCTTTCATCCTTGAAACCTTAGTGGCATGGACCACCATCATCATCAACACAATCTTGCCTTGAAAGTTCTACAACAGCTCTGGCAGCTAGGCTTGCCTGTTCTGCAAACTCAGCCGCTGCTTGAGCAGCAGAGGTAGCATCCATAAATTTCATGTTCCAATTCTGCCTGCCAACAGAAAATTTACGATTACCATCTCCATGAAATAATTGCCCATGTTCCAACCTATCATCCTTGAAACCTAAGTGGCATGAACCACCATCATCAACATAATATTTCCTTGAAAGTTCTACAACAGCTCTGGCAGCTAGGTTTGCATGTTATGCAAACTCAGTCGCTGCTTGAGCAGCAGAGGTAGCATACTTAAATTTTATGTTCCAATTCTGCCTGCCAATAGAAAAATCACCATTACCATCTCCAGGAAATGATTGCTCATGTTCCAACCTTTTATCCTTGAAAACTAAGTGGCATGAACCACCATCATCAACACAATATTGCTTTTAAAGTTCTACAACAGCTCTGGCAGCGAGACTTGAGTGTTCTGTAAACTCAGTCGCTGCTTGAGCAGCAGAGGTAGCATCCTTAAATTTCATGTTCCAATTCTGCCTACCAACAGAAAATTTACCATTAACATCTCCAGGAAATGATTGCCCATGTTCTAACCTTTCATCCTTGAAACCTAAGTGGCATGGACCACCACCATCATCAACACAATCTTGCCTTTATCGTTCTAGAACAGCTCTGGCACCTTGGCTTGCATGTTCCGCAAACTCAGCCGCTGCTTGAGCAGCAGAGGTAGCATCCATAAATTTCATGTTCCAATTCTGCCTGCCAACAGAAAATTTACAATTACCATCTCCAGGAAATGGTTGCCCATGTTCCAACCTATCATCCTTGAAACCTAAGTGGCATGAACCACCATCATCCACACAATATTGCCTTGAAAGTTCTACAACAGCTCTGGCAGCTAGGTTTGCATGTTATGCAAACTCAGTCGCTGCTTGAGCAGCAGAGGTAGCATACATAAATTTCATGTTCCAATTCTGCCTGCCAACAAAAAAATTACCATTACCATCTCCAGGAAATGATTGCCCATGTTCCAACCTTTCATCCTTGAAACCTAAGTGGCATGAACCACCATCATCAACACAATATTGCCTTGAGAGTTCTACAACAGCTCTGGCAGCTAGGCTTGCATGTTATGCAAACTCAGCCGCTGCTTGAGCAGCAGGGGTAGCATTCTTAAATTTCATGTTCCAATTCTGCCTGCCAACAAAAAAATTACCATTACCATCTCCAGGAAATGATTGCTCATGTTCCAACCTTTTATCCTTGAAAACTAAATGGCATGAACCACCATCATCAACACAATATTGCCTTTAAAGTTCTATAACAACTCTGGCAGTTAGGCTTGATTGTTCTGCAAACTCAGCCGCTGCTTGAGCAGTAGAGGTAGCATCCTTAAATTTCATGTTCCAATTCTGCCTACCAACAGAAAATTTACCATTACCATCTCCAGGAAATGATTGCCCATGTTCCAACCTTTCATCCTTGAAACCTAAGTGGCATGGACCATCACCATCAGCAACACAATCTTGCCTTGAAAGTTCTACAACAGTTCTGGTAGCTAGGCTTGCATGTTCTGTAAACTCAGCCGCTGCTTGAGCAGCAGAGGTAGCATCCATAAATTTCATGTTCCAATTCTGCCTGCCAATAGAAAATTTACCATTACCATCTCCAGGAAATGATTGCCCATGTTCCAACCTTTCATCCTTGAAATCTAAGTGGCATGAACCACCATCATCAACACAATATTGCCTTTAAAGTTCTACAACAGCTCTGGCAGCTAGGCTTGCATGTTCTGCAAACTCAGCCGCTCCTTGAGCATCAGAGGTAGCATCCTTAAATTTCATATTCCAATTCTCCCTACCAACAGAAACATTACCATTAACATCTCTAGGAAATGATTTCCCATGCACCAACCTTTCATCCTTGAAACCTAAGTAGCATGAACCACCATCATCAACACAATATTGCCTTGAAAGTTCTACAAAAACTCTGGCAGCTAGGTTTGCATGTTATGCAAACTCAGCCGCTGCTTGAGCAGCAGAGGTAGCATCCTTAAATTTCATGTTCCAATTCTGCCTGCCAACAGGAAAATTACCATTACCATCTCCAGGAAATGATTGCCCATGTTCCAACCTTACATCCTTGAAACCTAAGTGGCCTGAACCACCATCATCAATACAATATTGCCTTTAAAGTTCTACAACAGCTCTGGTAGCTAGGCTTGCATGATCTGCAAACTCAGCCGCTGCTTGAGCAGCAGAGGTAGCATCCATAAATTTCATGTTCCAATTCTGCCTGCGAACAGAAAAATTACCATTACGATCTCCAGGAAATGATTGCCCATGTTCCAACCTTTCATCCTTGAAACCTAAGTTGCATGAACCACCATCATCAACACAATATTGCCTTGAATGTTCTACAACACCTTTGGAAGCGAGGCTTGCATGTTCTATAAACTCAGCCGCTGCTTGAGCAACAGAGTCAGCATCCTTAAATTTCGTGTTCCAATTCAGCCTGCCAACAGAAAATTACCATTAACATCTCTAGGAAATGATTGCCCATTTTCCAACCTTTCATCCTTGAAACCTAAGTGGCATGAACCACCATCATCAACTCAATATTGCCTTGAAAGTTCTACAACAGCTCTGGCAGCTAGGCCTGCATGTTCTGCAAACTCAGCCGCTGCTTGAGCAGCAGAGGTAGCATCCTTAAATTTCATGTTCCAATTCTGCCTGCCAACAGAAAAATTACCATTACCATCTCTAGGAAATGATTGCCCATGTTCCAACCATTCATCCTAGAAACCTAAGTGGCATGAACCACCAGCATCAACACAATATTGCCTTGAAAGTTCTACAACAGCTCTGGCAGTGAGGCTTGCATGTTCTGAAAACTCAGCCGCTGCTTGAGCAACAGAGTTAGCATCCTTAAATTTCATGTTCCAATTCTACCTGGCAACAGACAAATTACCATTACCATCTCTAGGAAATGATTGCCCATGTTCCAACCTTTCATCCTTGAAACCTATGTGGCATGAACCACCATCAACAACACAATATTGCCTTGAAAGTTCTACAACAGCTCTGGCAGCGAGGCTTGCATGTTCTGCAAACTCAGCTGCTACTTGAGCAGCATAGGTAGCATCCTTAAATTTCATGTTCCATTTCTGCCTTCCAACAGAAAAGTTACCATTACCATCTCAAGGAAATGATTGCCCATGTTCCAACCTTTCATCCTTGAAACCTAAGTGGCATGAACCACCATCATCAACTCAATATTGCCTTGAAAGTTCTACAACATCTCTGGCAGCTAGGCCTGCATGTTCTGCAAACTCAGTCGCTGCTTGAGCAGCAGAGGTAGCATCCTTAAATTTCATGTTCCATTTCTGCCTTCCAACAGAAAAATTACCATTACCATCTCTAGGAAATGATTACCCATGTTCCAACCTTTCATCCTTAAAACCTAAGTGGCATGGACCACCATCATCAACACAATATTGCCTTTAAAGTTCTACAACAGCTCTGGCAGCTAGGCTTTCATATTCTGCAAACTCAGCCGCTACCTGAGCAGAAGAGGTAGCATCCTTAAATTTCATGTTCCAATTCTGCCTGCCAACAAAAAATTTACCATTACCAACTCCAGGAAATGATTGCCCATGTTCCAAACTTTCATCCTTGAAACCTAAGTGGCATGAACCACCATCATCAACACAATATTGCCTTGAAAGTTCTACAACAACTCTGGCAGCTAGGTTTGCATGTTATACAAACTCAGCCACTGCTTGAGCAGCAGAGGTAGCATCCTTAAATTTCATGTTCCAATTCTGCCTGCCAATAGAAAAATTACCATTACCATCTCTAGGAAATGATTGCCCATGTTCCAACCTTTCATCCTTGAATCTAAGTGGCATGAACCACCATCATCAACATAATATTGCCTTTAAAGTTCTACAACAGCTCTGGCAGCTAGGCTTGCATGTTCTGCAAACTCAGCCGCTCCTTGAGCAGCAGAGGTAGCATCCTTAAATTTCATGTTCCAATTCTACCAACCAACAGAAAAATTACCATTAACATCTCTAGGAAATGATTTCCCATGCTCCAACCTTTCATCCTTAAAACCTAAGTGGCATGAACCACCATCATCAACACAATATTGCCTTGAAAGTTCTATAAATATTCTGGCAGCTACGTTTGCATGTTTTGCAAACTCAGCCGCTGCTTGAGCAGCTGAGGTAGCATCCTTAAATTTCATGTTCCAATTCTGCCTGCCAAAAGAAAAATTACCATTACCATCTCCAGGAAATGATTGCCCATGTTCCAACCTTACATCCTTGAAACCTAAGTGGCATGGACCACCATCATCAACACAATATTGCCTTGAAAGTTCTACAACAGCTCTGGCAGCTAGGCTTTCATGTTCTGCAAACTTAGCCGCTACTTGAGCAGCAGAGGTAGCATCCTTAAATTTCATGTTTTAATTCTGCCTGCCAACAGAAAAATTACCATTACCATCTCAAGGAAATAATTTCCCATCTTCCAACCTTTCATCCTTGAAACCTAAGTGGTATGAACCACCATCATCAACACAATATTGCCTTGAAAGTTCTACAACAGCTCTGGCAGCTAGGTTTGCATGTTCTGCAAACTCAGCCGCTGCTTGAGCAGCAGAGGTAGCATCCTTAAATTTCATGTTCCAATTTTTCCTGCCAACAAAAAATTTACCATTACCATCTCCAGGAAATGATTGCCCATGTTCCAATCCTTCATCCTTGAAACCTAAGTGACATGAACCACTATCATCAACACAATATTGCCTTGAAAGTTCTACAACAACTCTGGCAGCTAGGTTTGCATGTTATACAAACTCAGCCGCTGCTTGAGCAGCAGTGGTAGCATCCTTAAATTTCATGTTCCAATTCTGCCTGCCAATAGAAAAATTACCATTACCATCTCCAGGAAATGATTGCCCATGTTCCAACCTTTCATCCTCGAATCTAAGTGGCATGAACCACCATCATCAACACAATATTGCCTTTAAAGTTCTACAACAGCTCTGGCAGCTAGGCTTGCATGTTCTGCAAACTCAGCCGCTCCTTGAGCAGCAGAGGTAGCTTCCTTAAATTTCATGTTCCAATTCTGCCTACCAACAGAAAAATTACCATTAACATCTCTAGGAAATGATTTCCCATGCTCCAACCTTTCATCCTTGAAACCTAAGTGGCATGAACCACCATCATCAACACAATATTGCCTTGAAAGTTCTACAAAAACTCTGGCAGCTAGGTTTGCATGTTATGCAAACTCAGCCGCTGCTTGAGCAGCAGAGGTAGCATCCTTAAATTTCATGTACCAATTCTGCCTGCCAACAGAAAAATTACCATTACCATCTCCAGGAAATGATTGCCCATGTTCCAACCTTTCATCCTTGAAACCTAAGTGGCATGAACCACCATCATCAACACAATATTGCCTTGAAAGTTCTACAACAGCTCTGGCAGCTAGGCTTGCATGTTCTGCAAACTCAGCCGCTGCTTGAGCAGCAGAGGTAGCATCCTTAAATTTCATGTTCCAATTCTGCCTGCCAACAAAAAATTTACCATTACCAACTCCAGGAAATGATTGCCCATGTTCCAACCTTTCATCCTTGAAACCTAAGTGGCATGAACCACCATCATCAACACAATATTGCCTTGAATGTTCTACAACAACTGTGGCAGCTAGGTTTGCATGTTATACAAACTCAGCCGCTGCTTGAGCAGCAGAGGTAGCATCCTTAAATTTCATGTTCCAATTCTGCCTGCCAATAGAAAAATTACCATTACCATCTCTAGGAAATGATTGCCCATGTTCCAACCTTTCATCATTGAATCTAAGTGGCATGAACCACCATCATCAACATAATATTGCCTTTAAAGTTCTACAACAGCTCTGGCAGCTAGGCTTGCATGTTCTGCAAACTTAGCCGCTACTTGAGCAGCAGAGGTAGCATCCTTAAATTTCATGTTTTAATTCTGCCTGCCAACAGAAAAATTACCATTATCATCTCAAGGAAATGATTTCCCATCTTCCAACCTTTCATCCTTGAAACCTAAGTGGCATGAACCACCATCATCAACACAATATTGCCTTGAAAGTTCTACAACAGCTCTGGCAGCTAGGCTTGCATGTTCTGCAAACTCAGTCGCTGCTTGAGCAGCAGAGGTAGCATCGTTAAATTTCATGTTCCAATTCTGCCTGCCAACAAACAATTTACCATTACCAACTCCATGAAATGATTGCCCATGTTCCAACCTTTCATCCTTGAAACCTAAGTGGTATGAACCACCATCATCAACACAATATTGCCTAGAAAGTTCTACAACAACTCTGGCAGCTAGGTTTGCATGTTATACAAACTCAGCCGCTGCTTGAGCAGCAGAGGTAGCATCCTTAAATTTCATGTTCCAATTCTGCCTGCCAATAGAAAAATTATCATTACCATCTCTAGGAAATGATTGCCCATGTTCCAACCTTTCATCCTTGAATCTAAGTGGCATGAACCACCATCATCAACACAATATTGCCTTTAAAGTTCTACAACAGCTCTGGCAGCTAGGCTTGCATGTTCTGCAAACTCAGCCGCTCCTTGAGCAGCAGAGGTAGCATCCTTAAATTTCATGTTTCAATTCTGCCTGCCAACAGAAAAATTACCATTAACATCTCTAGGAAATGATTTCCCATGCTCCAACCTTTCATCCTTGAAACCTAAGTGGCATGAACCACCATCATCAACACAATATTACCTTGAAAGTTCTACAAAAACTCTGGCAGCTAGGTTTGCATGTTATGCAAACTCAGCCGCTGCTTGAGCAGCAGAGGTAGCATCCTTAAATTTCATGTACCAATTCTGCCTGCCAACAGAAAAATTACCATTACCATCTCCAGGAAATGATTGCCCATGTTCCAACCTTACATCCTTGAAACCTAAGTGGCAAGGACCACCATCATCAACACAATTATGCCTTGAAAGTTCTACAATAGCTCTGGCAGCTAGGCTTTCATGTTCTGCAAACTTAGCCGCTACTTGAGCAGCAGAGGTAGCATCCTTAAATTTCATGTTTTAATTCTGCCTGCCAACAGAAAAATTAACATTACCATCTCAAGGAAATGATTTCCCATCTTCCAACCTTTCATCCTTGAAACCTAAGTGGCATGAACAACCATCATCAACTCAATATTGCCTTGAAAGTTCTACAACAGCTCTGGCAGCTAGGCTTGCATGTTCTGCAAACTCAACCGCTCCTTGAGCAGCAGAGATAGCATCCTTAAATTTCATGTTCCAATTCTGCATCCCAACAGAAAAATTACCATTAACATCTCTAGGAAATGATTTCCCATGCTCCAACCTTTCATCCTTGAAACCTAAGTGGCATGGACCACCATCATCAACACAATATTGCCTTGAAAGTTCTACAACAGCTCTGGCAGCTAGGCTTTCATGTTCTGCAAACTTAGTCGCTACTTGAGCAGCAGAGGTAGCATCCTTAAATTTCATGTTCCAATTCTGCCTGCCAATAGAAAAATTACAATTACCATCTCCAGGAAATGATTGCCCATGTTCCAACCTTTCATCCTTGAATCTAAGTGGCATGAACCACCATCATCAACACAATATTGCCTTTAAAGTTCTACAACAGCTCTGGCAGCGAGGCTTGCATGTTCTGCAAACTCAGTCGCTCCTTGAGAAGCAGAGGTAGCATCCTTAAATTTCGTGTTCCAATTCTGCCTGCCAACAGAAAAATTACCATTAACATCTCTAGGAAATGATTTTCCATGCTCCAACATTTCATCCTTGAAACCTAAGTGGCATGAACCACCATCATCAACACAATATTGCCTTGAAAGTTCTACAACAGCTCTGGCAGCTAGGTTTGCGTGTTCTGCAAACTCAGTCGCTGCTTGAGCAGCAGAGGTAGCATCGTTAAATTTCATGTTCCAATTATGCCTGCCAACAAAATATTTACCATTACCAACTCCAGGAAATGATTGCCCATGTTCCAACCTTTCATCCTTGAAACCTAAGTGGCATGAACCACCATCATCAACACAATATTGCCTTGAAAGTTCTACAACAACTCTGGCAGCTAGGTTTGCATGTTATACAAACTCAGCCGCTGCTTGAGCAGCAGAGGTAGCATCCTTAAATTTCATGTTCCAATTCTGCCTGCCAATAGAAAAATTATCATTACCATCTCCAGGAAATGATTGCTCATGTTCCAACCTTTCATCCTTGAAACCTAAGTGGCATGAACCACCATCATCAACACAATATTGCCTTGAAAGTTCTACAACAGCTTTGGAAGTGAGGCTTGCATGTTCTATAAACTCAGCCGCTGGTTGAGCAACAAAGTTAGCATCCTTAAATTTCATGTTCCAATTCTGCTTGCCAACAGAAAATTACCATTAACATCTCTAGGAAATGATTGCCCATGTTCCAACCTTTCATCCTTGAAACCAAACTGGCATGAACCACCATCATCAACTCAATATTGCCTTGAAAGTTCTACAACAGCTCTGGCAGCTAGGCCTGCATATTCTGCAAACTCAGCCGCTGCTTGAGCAGCAGGCGTAGTATCCTTAAATTTCATGTTCCAATTCTGCCTGCCAACAGAAAAATTACCATTAACATCTCTAGGAAATGATTTTCCATGCTCCAACATTTCATCCTTGAAACCTAAGTGGCATGAACCACCATCATCAACACAATATTGCCTTGAAAGTTCTACAACAACTCTGGCAGCTAGTTTTGCATATTATACAAACTCAGCCGCTGCTTGAGCAGCAAAGGTAGCATTCTTAAATTTCATGTTCCAATTCTGCCTGCCAATAGAAAAATAACCATTACCATCTCCAGGAAATGATTGCCCATGTTCCAACCTTTCATCCTTGAATCTAAGTGGCATGAACCACCATCATCAACACAATATTGCCTTAAAAGTTCTACAACAGCTCTGGCAGCTAGGCCTGCATGTTCTGCAAACTCAGCCGCTGCTTGAGCAGCAGAGGTAGCATCCTTAAATTTCATGTTCCAATTTTTCCAGCCAACAGAAAAAGTACCGTTACCATCTCTAGGAAATGATTACCCATGTTCCAACCTTTCATCCTTAAAACCTAAGTGGCATGGACCACCATCATCAACACAATATTGCCTTGAAAGTTCTACAACAGCTCTGGCAGTGAGGCTTGCATCTTCTGCAAACTCAGCCGCTACTTGAGCAGCATAGGTAGCATCCTTAAATTTCATGTTCCATTTCTGCCTGCCAACAGAAAAATTACCATTACCATCTCCAGGAAATGATTGCCCATGTTCCAACCTTTCATCCTTGAAACCTAAGTTGCATGAACCACCATCATCAACACAATATTGCCTTGAAAGTTCTACAAAAACTCTGGCAGCTAGGTTTGCATGTTATGCAAACTCAGCCGCTGCTTGAGCAGCAGAGGTAGCATCCATAAATTTCATGTACCAATTCTGCCTGCCAACAGAAAAATTACCATTACCATCTCCAAGAAATGATTGCCCATGTTCCAACCTTACATCCTTGAAACCTAAGTGGCAAGGACCTCCATCATCAACACAATTATGCCTTGAAAGTTCTACAATAGCTCTGGCAGCTAGGCTTTCATGTTCTGCAAACTTAGCCGCTACTTGAGCAGCAGAGGTAGCATCCTTAAATTTCATGTTCCATTTCTGCCTGCCAACAGAAAAATTACCATTACCATCTCAAGGAAAGGATTGCCCATGTTCCAACCTTTCATCCTTGAAACCTAAGTGGCATGAACCACCATCATCAACTCAATATTGCCTTGAAAGTTCTACAACAGCTCTGGCAGCTAGGCCTGCATATTCTGCAAACTCAGCCGCTGCTTGAGCAGCAGAGGTAGCATCCTTAAATTTCATGTTCCAATTCTGCCTGCCAATAGAAAAATAACCATTACCATCTCCATGAAATGATTGCCCATGTTCCAACCTTTCATCCTTGAATCTAAGTGGCATGAACCAACATCATCAACACAATATTGCCTTTAAAATTCTACAACAGCTCTGGCAGCTAGGCTTGCATGTGCTGCAAACTCAGCCGCTCCTTGAGCAGCAGAGGTAGCATCCATAAATTTCATGTTCCAATTCTTCCTGCAAACAGAAAAATTACCATTATGATCTCTAGGAAATGATTGCCCATGTTCCAACCTTTCATCCTTAAAACCGAAATGTCATGAACCACCATCATCAACTCAATATTGCCTTGAAAGTTCTACAGCAGCTCTGGCAGCTAGGCCTGCATGTTCTGCAAACTCAGCCGCTGCTTGAGCAGCAGAGGTAGCATCCATAAATTTCATGTTCCAACTCTGCCTGCCAACAGAAAAATTACCATTACCATCTCCAGGAAATGATTGCCCATGTTCCAACCTTACATCCTTGAAACCTAAGTGGCATGAACCACCATTATCAACACAATATTGCCTTCAAAGTTCTACAACAGCTCTGGCAGTTAGGCTTGCATGTTCTGCAAACTCAGCCGCTGCTTGAGCAGCAGAGGTAGCATCCATAAATTTCATGTTCCAATTCTTCCTGCAAACAGAAAAATTACCATTATGATCTCTAGGAAATGATGACCCATGTTCCAACCTTTCATCCTTGAAACCTAAGTGTCATGAACCACCATCATCAACTCAATATTGCCTTGAAAGTTCTACAACAGCTCTGGTAGCTAGGCCTGCATGTTCTGCAAACTCAGCCGCTGCTTGAGCAGCAGAGGTAGCATCCTTAAATTTCATGTTCCAATTCTGCCTGCCAACAGAAAAATTACCATTACCATCTCTAGGAAATAATTGCCCATGTTCCAACCTTTCATCCTAGAAACCTAAGGGTCATGAACCACCATCATCAACACAATATTGCCTTGAAAGTTGTACAACAGCTCTGGCAGTGAGGCTTGCATGTTCTGCAAACTCAGCCGCTGCTTGAGCAACAGAGTTAGCAACTTAAATTTCATGTTCCAATTCTGCCTGCCAACAGATAAATTACCATTACCATCTCTAGGAAATGATTGCCCATGTTCCAACCTTTCATCCTTGTAACCTATGTGGCATGAACCACCATCAACAACACAATATTGCCTTGAAAGTTCTACAACAGCTCTGGCAGCGAGGCTTGCATGTTCTGCAAACTCATCTGCTACTTGAGCAGCATAGGTAGCATCCTTAAATTTCATGTTCCATTTCTGCCTGCCAACAGAAAAATTACCATTACCATCTCAAGGAAATGATTGCCCATGTTCCAACCTTTCATCCTTGAAACCTAAGTGGCATGAACCACCATCATCAACTCAATATTGCCTTGAAAGTGCTACAACAGCTCTGGCAGCTAGGCCTGCATGTTCTGCAAACTCAGCAGCTGCTTGAGCAGCAGAGGTAGCATCCTTAAATTTCATGTTCCATTTCTGCCTGCCAACAGAAAAATTACCATTACCATCTCAAGGAAAAGATTGCCCATGTTCCAACCTTTCATCCTGAAAACCTAAGTGGCATGAACCACCATCATCAACTCAATATTGCCTTGAAAGTTCTACAACAGCTCTGGCAGCTAGGCCTGCATGTTCTGCAAACTCAGCTGCTGCTTGAGCAGCAGAGGTAGCATCCTCAAATTTCATGTTCCAATTCTGCCTGCCAACAGACAAATTACCATTAACATCTCTAGGAAATGATTGCCCATATTCCAACCTTTCATCCTTGAAACCTAAGTGGCATGAACAACCATCATCAACACAATATTGCCTTGAAAGTTCTACAACAGCTCTGGCAGCTAGGCCTGCATGTTCTGCAAACTCAGCCGCTGCTTGAGCAGCAGAGGTAGCATCCTTAAATTTCATGTTCCAACTCTGCCTGCCAACAGAAAAATTACCATTACCATCTCCAGGAAATGATTGCCCATGTTCCAACCTTACATCCTTGAAACCTAAGTGGCATGAACCACCATTATCAACACAATATTGCCTTTAAAGTTCTACAACAGCTCTGGCAGTTAGGCTTGCATGTTCTGCAAACTCAGCCGCTGCTTGAGCAGCAGAGGTAGCATCCATAAATTTCATGTTCCAATTCTTCCTGCAAACAGAAAAATTACCATTATGATCTCTAGGAAATGATGACCCATGTTCCAACCTTTCATCCTTAAAACCTAAGTGGCATGAACCACCATCATCAACTCAATATTGCCTTGAAAGTTCTACAACAGCTCTGGCAGCTAGGCCTGCATGTTCTGCAAACTCAGCCGCTGCTTGAGCAGCAGAGGTAGCATCCTTAAATTTCATGTTCCAATTCTGCCTGCCAACAGACAAATTACCATTAACATCTCTAGGAAATGATTGCCCATATTCCAACCTTTCATCCTTGAAACCTAAGTGGCATGAACAACCATCATCAACACAATATTGCCTTGAAAGTTCTACAACAGCTCTGGCAGCTAGGCCTGCATGTTCTGCAAACTCAGCCGCTGCTTGAGCAGCAGAGGTAGCATCCTTAAATTTCATGTTCCAATTCTGCCTACCAACAGAAAAATTACCATTACCATCTCTAGGAAATAATTGCCCATGTTCCAACCTTTCATCCTAGAAACCTAAGTGTCATGAACCACCATCATCAACACAATATTGCCTTGAAAGTTGTACAACAGCTCTGGCAGTGAGGCTTGCATGTTCTGCAAACTCAGCCGCTGCTTGAGCAACAGAGTTAGCATCCTTAAATTTCATGTTCCAATTCTGCCTGCCAACAGATAAATTACCATTACCATCTCTAGGAAATGATTGCCCATGTTCCAACCTTTCATCCTTGAAACCTATGTGGCATGAACCACCATCAACAACACAATATTGCCTTGAAAGTTCTACAACAGCTCTGGCAGCAAGGCTTGCATGTTCTGCAAACTCAGCTGCTACTTGAGCAGCATAGGTAGCATCCTTAAATTTCATGTTCCATTTCTGCCTGCCAACAGAAAAATTACCATTACCATCTCAAGGAAATGATTGCCCATGTTCCAACCTTTCATCCTCGAAACCTAAGTGGCATGAACCACCATCATCAACTCAATATTGCCTTGAAAGTGCTACAACAGCTCTGGCAGCTAGGCCTGCATGTTCTGCAAACTCAGCCGCTGCTTGAGCAGCAGAGGTAGCATCCTTAAATTTCATGTTCCATTTCAGCCTGCCAACAGAAAAATTACCATTACCATCTCAAGGAAAAGATTGCCCATGTTCCAACCTTTCATCCTTAAAACCTAAGTGGCATGAACCACCATCATCAACTCAATATTGCCTTGAAAGTTCTACAACAGCTCTGGCAGCTAGGCCTGCATGTTCTGCAAACTCAGCCGCTGCTTGAGCAGCAGAGGTAGCATCCTTAAATTTCATGTTCCAATTCTGCCTGCCAACAGACAAATTACCATTAACATCTCTAGGAAATGATTGCCCATGTTCCAACCTTTCATCCTAGAAACCTAAGTGGCATGAACCACCATCATCAACACAATATTGCCTTGAAAGTTCTACAACAGCTCTGGCAGCTAGGCCTGCATGTTCTGCAAACTCAGCCGCTGCTTGAGCAGCAGAGGTAGCATCCTTAAATTTCATATTCCAATTCTGCCTGCCAACAGAAAAATTACCATTAACATCTCTAGGAAATGATTGCCCATGTTCCAACCTTTCATTCTAGAAACCTAAGTGGCATGAACCACCATCATCAACCCAATATTGCCTTGAAAGTTCTGCAACAGCTCTGGCAGTGAGGCTTGCATGTTCTGCAAACTCAGCCGCTGCTTGAGCAGCAGAGGTAGCATCCTTAAATTTCATGTTCCAACTCTGCCTGCCAACAGAAAAATTACCATTACCATCTCCAGGAAATGATTGCCCATGTTCCAACCTTACATCCTTGAAACCTAAGTGGCATGAACCACCATTATCAACACAATATTGCCTTTAAAGTTCTACAACAGCTCTGGCAGTTAGGCTTGCATGTTCTGCAAACTCAGCCGCTGCTTGAGCAACAGAGGTAGCATCCATAAATTTCATGTTCCAATTCTTCCTGCAAACAGAAAAATTACCATTATGATCTCTAGGAAATGATGACCCATGTTCCAACCTTTCATCCTTGAAACCTAAGTGTCATGAACCACCATCATCAACACAATATTGCCTTGAAAGTTGTACAACAGCTCTGGCAGTGAGGCTTGCATGTTCTGCAAACTCAGCCGCTGCTTGAGCAACAGAGTTAGCATCCTTAAATTTCATGTTCCAATTCTGCCTGCCAACAGATAAATTACCATTACCATCTCTAGGAAATGATTGCCCATGTTCCAACCTTTCATCCTTGTAACCTATGTGGCATGAACCACCATCAACAACACAATATTGCCTTGAAAGTTCTACAACAGCTCTGGCAGCGAGGCTTGCATGTTCTGCAAACTCAGCTACTACTTGAGCAGCATAGGTAGCATCCTTAAATTTCATGTTCCATTTCTGCCTCCCAACAGAAAAATTACCATTACCATCTCAAGGAAATGATTGCCCATGTTCCAACCTTTCATCCTTGAAACCTAAGTGGCATGAACCACCATCATCAACTCAATATTGCCTTGAAAGTGCTACAACAGCTCTGGCAGCTAGGCCTGCATGTTCTGCAAACTCAGCCGCTGCTTGAGCAGCAGAGGAAGCATCCTTAAATTTCATGTTCCATTTCTGCCTGCCAACAGAAAAATTACCATTACCATCTCAAGGAAAAGATTGCCCATGTTCCAACCTTTCATCCTAAAAACCTAAGTGGCATGAACCACCATCATCAACTCAATATTGCCTTGAAAGTTCTACAACTGCTCTGGCAGCTAGGCCTGCATGTTCTGCAAACTCAGCCGCTGCTTGAGCAGCAGAGGTAACATCCTTAAATTTCATGTTCCAATTCTGCCTGCCAACAGACAAATTACCATTAACATCTCTAGGAAATGATTGCCCATGTTCCAACCTTCATCCTAGAAACCTAAGTGGCATGAACCACCATCATCAACACAATATTGCCTTGAGAGTTCTACAACAGCTCTGGCAGCTAGGCCTGCATGTTCTGCAAACTCAGCCGCTGCTTGAGCAGCAGAGGTAGTATCCTTAAATTTCATGTTCCAATTCTGCCTGCCAACAGAAAAATTACCATTAACATCTCTAGGAAATGATTGCCCATGTTCCAACCTTTCATTCTAGAAACCTAAGTGGCATGAACCACCATCATCAACCCAATATTGCCTTGAAAGTTCTGCAACAGCTCTGGCAGTGAGGCTTGCATGTTCTGCAAATTCAGCCGCTGCTTGAGCAGCAGAGGTAGCATCCTTAAATTTCATGTTCCAATTCTGCCTGCCAACAGATAAATTACCATTACCAACTCTAGGAAAAGATTGCCCATGTTCCAACCTTTCATCCTAGAAACCTATGTGGCATGAACCACCATCAACAACACAATATTGCCTTGAAAGTTCTACAACAGCTCTGGCAGCGAGGCTTGAATGTATTGCAAACTCAGCTGCTACTTGAGCAGCATAGGTAGCATCCTTAAATTTCATGTTCCATTTCTGCCTGCCAACAGAAAAATTACCATTACCATCTCAAGGAAATGATTGCCCATGTTCCAACCTTTCATCCTTGAAACCTAAGTGGCATGAACCACCATCATCAACTCAATATTGCCTTGAAAGTTCTACAACAGCTCTGGCAGCTAGGCCTGCATGTTCTGCAAACTCAGCCGCTGCTTGAGCAGCAGAGGTAACATCCTTAAATTTCATGTTCCAATTCTGCCTGCCAACAGACAAATTACCATTAACATCTCTAGGAAATGATTGCCCATGTTCCAACCTTCATCCTAGAAACCTAAGTGGCATGAACCACCATCATCAACACAATATTGCCTTGAGAGTTCTACAACAGCTCTGGCAGCTAGGCCTGCATGTTCTGCAAACTCAGCCGCTGCTTGAGCAGCAGAGGTAGTATCCTTAAATTTCATGTTCCAATTCTGCCTGCCAACAGAAAAATTACCATTAACATCTCTAGGAAATGATTGCCCATGTTCCAACCTTTCATTCTAGAAACCTAAGTGGCATGAACCACCATCATCAACCCAATATTGCCTTGAAAGTTCTGCAACAGCTCTGGCAGTGAGGCTTGCATGTTCTGCAAATTCAGCCGCTGCTTGAGCAGCAGAGGTAGCATCCTTAAATTTCATGTTCCAATTCTGCCTGCCAACAGATAAATTACCATTACCAACTCTAGGAAAAGATTGCCCATGTTCCAACCTTTCATCCTAGAAACCTATGTGGCATGAACCACCATCAACAACACAATATTGCCTTGAAAGTTCTACAACAGCTCTGGCAGCGAGGCTTGAATGTATTGCAAACTCAGCTGCTACTTGAGCAGCATAGGTAGCATCCTTAAATTTCATGTTCCATTTCTGCCTGCCAACAGAAAAATTACCATTACCATCTCAAGGAAATGATTGCCCATGTTCCAACCTTTCATCCTTGAAACCTAAGTGGCATGAACCACCATCATCAACTCAATATTGCCTTGAAAGTTCTACAACAGCTCTGGCAGCTAGGCCTGCATGTTCTGCAAACTCAGCCACTGCTTGAGCAGCAGAGGTAGCATCCTTAAATTTCATGTTCCAATTCTGCCTGCCAACAGAAAAATTACCATTACCATCTCTAGGAAATGATTACCCATGTTCCAACCATTCATCCTTAAAATCTAAGTGGCATGGACCACCATCATCAACACAATATTGCCTTGAAAGTTCTACAACAGCTCTGGCAGCTAGGCTTTCATGTTCTGCAAACTCAGCCGCTACTCGAGCAGCAGAGGTAGCATGCTTAAATTTCATGTTTTAATTCTGCCTGCCAACAGAAAAATTACCATTACCATCTCAAGGAAATGATTTCCAATGTTCCAACCTTTCATCCTTGAAACCTAAGTGGCATGAACCACCATCATCAACACAATATTGCCTTGAAAGTTCTACAACAGCTCTGGCAGCTAGGCTTGCATGTTCTGCAAACTCAGCCGCTGCTGAAGCAGCAGAGGTAGTATCCTTAAATTTCATGTTTCAATTCTGCCTGCCAAAAAAAAATTTACCATTACCATCTCCAGGAAATTATTGCCCATGTTCCAACCTTTCATCCTTGAAACCTAAGTGGCATGAACCACCATCATCAACACAATATTACCTTGAAAGTTCTACAACAACTCTGGCAGCTAGGTTTGCATGTTATACAAACTCAGCCGCTGCTTGAGCAGCAGAGGTAGCATCCTTAAATTTCATGTTCCAATTCTGCCTGCCAATAGAAAAATTACCATTACCATCTCCAGGAAATGATTGCCCATGTTCCAACCTTTCATCCTTGAATCTAAGTGGCATGAACCACCATCATCAACACAATATTGCCTTTAAAGTTCTACAACAGCTCTGGCAGCTAGGCTTGCATGTTCTGCAAACTCAGCAGCTCCGTGAGAAGCGGAGGTAGCATCCTTAAATTTCATGTTCCAATTCTGCCTGCCAACAGATAAATTACCATTACCATCTCTAGGAACTGATTGCCCATGTTCCAACCTTTCATCCTTGAAACCTATGTGGCATGAACCACCATCAACAACACAATATTGCCTTGAAAGTTCTACAACAGCTCTGGCAGCGAGGCTTGCATGTTCTGCAAACTCAGCTGCTACTTGAGCAGCATAGGTAGCATCCTTAAATTTTATGTTCCATTTCTGCCTGCCAACAGAAAAATTACCATTACCATCTCAAGGAAATGATTGCCCATGTTCCAACCTTTCATCCTTGAAACCTAAGTGGCATGAACCACTATCTTCAACTCAATATTGCCTGGAAAGTGCTACAACAGCTCTGGCAGCTAGGCCTGCATGTTCTGCAAACTCAGCCGCTGCTTGAGCAGCAGAGGTAGCATCCTTAAATTTCATGTTCGAATTCTGCCTGCCAACAGATAAATTACCATTACCATCTCTAGGAAATGATTGCCCATGTTCCAACCTTTCATCCTAGAAACCTATGTGGCATGAACCACCATCAACAACAAAATATTGCCTTGAAAGTTCTACAACAGCTCTGGCAGCGAGGCTTGAATGTTCTGCAAACTCAGCTGCTACTTGAGCAGCATAGGTAGCATCCTTAAATTTCATGTTCCATTTCTGCCTGCCAACAGAAAAACTACCATTACCATCTCAAGGAAATGATTGCCCACGTTACAACCTTTCATCCTTGAAACCTAAGTGGCATGAACCACCATCATCAACTCAATATTGCCTTGAAAGTTCTACAACAGCTCTGGCAGCTAGGCCTGCATGTTCTGCAAACTCAGCCGCTGCTTGAGCAACAGAGTTAGCATCCTTAAATTTCATGTTCCAATTCTGCCTGCCAACAGACAAATTACCATTAACATCTCTAGGAAATGATTGCCCATGTTCCAACCTTTCATCCTAGAAACCTAAGTGGCATGAACCACCATCATCAACACAATATTGCCTTGAAAGTTCTACAACAGCTCTGGCAGCTAGGCCTGCATGTTCTGCAAACTCAGCCACTGCTTGAGCAGCAGAGGTAGCATCCTTAAATTTCATGTTCCAATTCTGCCTGCCAACAGACAAATTACCATTAACATCTCTAGGAAATGATTGCCCATGTTCCAACCTTTCATCCTATAAACCTAAGTGGCATAAACTACCATCATCAACCCAATATTGCCTTGAAAGTTCTGCAACAGCTCTGGCAGTAAGGCTTGCATGTTCTGCAAACTCAGCCGCTGCTTGAGCAGCAGAGGTAGCATCCTTAAATTTCATGTTCGAATTCTGCCTGCCAACAGATAAATTACCATTACCATCTCTAGGAAATGATTGCCCATGTTCCAACCTTTCATCCTAGAAACCTATGTGGCATGAACCACCATCAACAACAAAATATTGCCTTGAAAGTTCTACAACAGCTCTGGCAGCGAGGCTTGAATGTTCTGCAAACTCAGCTGCTACTTGAGCAGCATAGGTAGCATCCTTAAATTTCATGTTCCATTTCTGCCTGCCAACAGAAAAACTACCATTACCATCTCAAGGAAATGATTGCCCATGTTTCAACCTTTCATCCTTGAAACCTAAGTGGCATGAACCACCATCATCAACTCAATATTGCCTTGAAAGTTCTACAACAGCTCTGGCAGCTAGGCCTGCATGTTCTGCAAACTCAGCCGCTGCTTGAGCAGCAGAGGTAGCATCCTTAAATTTCATGTTCCAATTCTGCCTGCCAACAGAAAAATTACCATTACCATCTCTAGGAAATGATTACCCATGTTCCAACCTTTCATCCTTAAAATCTAAGTGGCATGGACCACCATCATCAACACAATATTGCCTTGAAAGTTGTACAACAGCTCTGGCAGCTAGACTTTCATGTTCTGCAAACTTAGCCGCTACTTGAGCAGCAGAGGTAGCATCCTTAAATTTCATGTTTTAATTCTACCTGCCAACAGAAAAATTACCATTACCATCTCAAGGAAATGATTTCCAATGTTCCAACCTTTCATCCTTGAAACCTAAGTGGCATGAACCACCATCATCAACACAATATTGCCTTTAAAGTTCTACAACAGCTCTGGCAGCTAGGCTTGCATGTTCTGCAAACTCAGCCGCTACTGAAGCAGCAGAGGTAGCATCCATAAATTTCATGTTTCAATTCTGCCTGCCAAAAAAACATTTACCATTACCATCTCCAAGAAATGATTGCCCATGTTCCAACCTTTCATCCTTGAAACCTAAGTGGCTTGAACCACCATCATCAACACAATATTACCTTGAAAGTTCTACAACAACTCTGGCAGCTAGGTTTGTATGTTATACAAACTCAGCCGCTGCTTGAGCAGCAGAGGTAGCATCCTTAAATTTCATGTTCCAATTCTGCCTGCCAATAGAAAAATTACCATTACCATCTCCAGGAAATGATTGCCCATGTTCCAACCTTTCATCCTTGAATCTAAGTGGCATGAACCACCATCATCAACACAATATTGTCTTTAAAGTTCTACAACAACTCTGGAAGCTAGGCTTGCATGTTCTGCAAACTCAGCAGCTCCTTGAGAAGCAGAGGTAGCATCCTTAAATTTCATGTTCCAATTCTACCTACCAACAGAAAAATTACCATTAACATCTCTAGGAAATGATTTCCCATGCTCCAACCTTTCATCCTTGAAACCTAAGTGGCATGAACCACCATCATCAACACAATATTGCCTTGAAAGTTCTACAAAAACTCTGGCAGCTAGGTTTGCATGTTATGCAAACTCAGCCGCTGCTTGAGCAGCAGAGGTAGCATCCTTAAATTTCATGTTCCAATTCTGCCTGCCAACAGAAAAATTACCATTACCATCTCCAGGAAATGATTGCCCATATTCCAACCTTACATCCTTGAAACCTAAGTGGCATGAACCACCATCATCAACACAATATTGCCTTGTAAGTTCTACAATAGCTCTGGCACTGAGGCTTGCATGTTCTGCTAACTCAGCCGCTGCTTGAGCAATAGAGTTAGCATCCTTAAATTTCATGTTCCAATTCTACCTGCCAACAGAAAAATTACCATTACGATCTCCAGGAAATGATTGCTCATGTTCCAACATTTCATCCTTGAAAACTAAGTGGCATGAACCACCATCATCAACACAATATTGCCTTGAAAGTTCTACAACAGCTTTGGAAGCGAGGCTTGCATGTTATAAAAACTCAGCCGCTGCTTGAGCAGCAGAGTTAGCATCCTTAAATTTCATGTTCCAATTCTGCCTGCCAACAGAAAATTACCATTAACATCTCTAGTAAATGATTGCCCATGTTCCAACCTTTCATCCTTGAAACCTAAGTGGCATGAACCACCATCATCAACACAATATTGCCTTTAAAGTTCTACAACAGCTCTGGCAACTAGGCTTGCATGTTCTGCAAACTCAGCCACTGCTTGAGCAGTAGAGGTAGCATCCTTAAATTTCATGTTCCAATTCTACCTGCCAACAGAAAAATTACCATTACCATCTCCAGGAAATGATTGCCCATATTCCAACCTTTCATCCTTGAAACCTAAGTGGCATGAACCACCATCATCAACACAATATTGCCTTGAAAGTTCTACAACAACTCTGGCAGCTAGGTTTGCATGTTATACAAACTCAGCCGCTGCTTGAGCAGCAGAGGTAGCATCCTTAAATTTCATGTTCAAATTCTGCCTGCCAATAGAAAAATTACCATTACCATCTCTAGGAAATGATTGCCCATGTTCCAACCTTTCATCCTTGAATCTAAGTGGCATGAACCACCATCATTAACACAATATTGCCTTTAAAGTTCTACAACAGCTCTGGCAGCTAGGCTTGCATGTGCTGCAAACTCAGCCGCTCCTTGAGCAGC
The DNA here is from genome assembly GCF_000390325.3 of Nicotiana tomentosiformis. Taxonomy (NCBI): domain Eukaryota; kingdom Viridiplantae; phylum Streptophyta; class Magnoliopsida; order Solanales; family Solanaceae; genus Nicotiana; species Nicotiana tomentosiformis. The sequence goes on along the minus strand of NW_027174734.1, from coordinate 58,994 downwards.
AGAGGTAGCATCCTTAAATTTCATGTTCCAATTCTGCCTACCAATAGAAAAATTACCATTACCATCTCTAGGAAATGATTGCCCATGTTCCAACCTTACATCCTTGAAACCTAAGTGGCATGAACCACCATCATCAAAACAATATTACCTTGAAAGTTCTACAACAGCTCTGGCAGCTAGGCCTGCATGTTCTGCAAACTCAGCCGCTGCTTGAGCAGCAGAGGTAGCATCCTTAAATTTCATGTTCCAATTCTGCCTGCCAACAGAAATATTACCATTACCATCTCTAGGAAATAATTGCCCATGTTCCAACCTTTCATCCTAGAAACCTAAGTGGCATGAACCACCATCATCAACACAATATTGCCTTGAAAGTTCTACAACAGCTCTGGCAGTGAGGCTTGCATGTTCTGCAAACTCAGCCGCTGCTTGAGCAACAGAGTTAGCATCCTTAAATTTCATGTTCCAATTCTGCCTGCCAACAGATAAATTACCATTACCATCTCTAGGAAATGATTGCCCATGTTCCAACCTTTCATCCTTGAAACCTATGTGGCATGAACCACCATCAACAACACAATATTGCCTTGAAAGTTCTACAACAGCTCTGGCAGCGAGGCTTGCATGTTCTGCAAACTCAGCTGCTACTTGAGCAGCATAGGTAGCATCCTTAAATTTCATGTTCCATTTCTGCCTGCCAACAGAAAAATTACCATTACCATCTCAAGGAAATGATTGCCCATGTTCCAACCTTTCATCCTTGAAACCTAAGTGGCATGAACCACCATCATCAACTCAATATTGCCTTGAAAGTTCTACAACAGCTCTGGCAGCTAGGCCTGCATGTTCTGCAAACTCAGCCGCTGCTTGAGCAGCAGAGGTAGCATCCTTAAATTTCATGTTCCATTTCTGCCTGCCAACAGAAAAATTACCATTACCATCTCAAGGAAATGATTGCCCATGTTCCAACCTTTCATCCTTGAAACCTAAGTGGCATGAACCACCTTCATCAACTCAATATTGCCTTGAAAGTTCTACAACACCTCTGGCAGCTAGGCCTGCATGTTCTGCAAACTCAGCCGCTGCTTGAGCAGAAGAGGTAGCATCCTTAAATTTCATGTTCCAATTCTGCCTGCCAATAGAAAAATTACCATTACCATCTCCAGGAAATGATTGCCCATGTTCCAACCTTTCATCCTTGAATCTAAGTGGCATGAACCACCATCATCAACACAATATTGCCTTTAAAGTTCTACAACAGCTCTGGCAGCTAGGCTTGCATGTGCTGCAAACTCAGCCGCTCCTTGAGCAGCAGAGGTAGCATCCTTAAATTTCATGTTCCAATTCTGCCTACCAACAGAAAAATTACCATTAACATCTCTAGGAAATGATTTCCCATGCTCCAACCTTTCATCCTTGAAACATAAGTGGCATGAACCACCATCATCAACACAATATTGCCTTGAAAGTTCTACAAAAACTCTGGCAGCTAGGTTTGCATGTTATGCAAACTCAGCCGCTGCTTGAGCAGCAGAGGTAGCATCCTTAAATTTCATGTTCCAACTCTGCCTGCCAACAGAAAAATTACCATTACCATCTCCAAGAAATGATTGCCCATGTTCCAACCTTACATCCTTGAAACCTAAGTGGCATGAACCACCATCAACAACACAATATTGCCTTGAAAGTTCTACAACAGCTCTGGCAGCGAGGCTTGCATGTTCTGCAAACTCAGCTGCTACTTGAGCAGCATAGGTAGCATCCTTAAATTTCATGTTCCATTTCTGCCTGCCAACAGAAAAATTACCATTACCATCTCAAGGAAATGATTGCCCATGTTCCAACCTTTTGTCCTTGAAACCTAAGTGGCATGAACCACCATCATCAACTCAATATTGCCTTGAAAGTTCTACAACAGCTCTGGCAGCTAGGCCTGCATGTTCTGCAAACTCAGCCGCTGCTTGAGCAGCAAAGGTAGCATCCTTAAATTTCATGTTCCATTTCTGCCTGCCAACAGAAAAATTACCATTACCATCTCAAGGAAATGATTGCCCATGTTCCAACCTTTCATCCTTGAAACCTAAGTGGCATGAACCACCATCATCAACTCAATATTGCCTTGAAAGTTCAACAACAGCTCTGGCAGCTAGGCCTGCATGTTCTGCAAACTCAGCCGCTGCTTGAGCAGCAGATGTAGCATCCTTAAATTTCATGTTCCAATTCTGCCTGCCAACAGAAAAGTTACCATTACCATCTCTAGGAAATGATTGCCCATGTTACAACCTTTCATCCTAGAAACCTAAGTGGCATGAACCACCATCATCAACATAATATTGCCTTGAAAGTTCTACAACAGCTCTGGCAGTAAGGCTTGCATGTTCTGCAAACTCAGCCGCTGCTTGAGCAACAGAGTTAGCATCCTTAAATTTCATGTTCCAATTCTGCCTGCCAACAGACAAATTACCATTAACATCTCTAGGAAATGATTGCCCATGTTCCAACCTTTCATCCTAGAAACCTAAGTGGCATGAACCACCATCATCAACACAATATTGCCTTGAAAGTTCTACAACAGCTCTGGCAGCTAGGCCTGCATGTTCTGCAAACTCAGCCGCTGCTTGAGCAGCAGAGGTAGAATCCTTAAATTTCATGTTCTAATTCTGCCTGCCAACAGACAAATTACCATTAACATGTCTAGGAAATGATTGCCCATGTTCCAACCTTTCATCCTTGAAACCTAAGTGGCATGAGCCACCATCATCAACCCAATATTGCCTTGAAAGTTCTGCAACAGCTCTGGCAGCTAGGCCTGCATGTTCTGCAAACTCAGCCGCTGCTTGAGCAGCAGAGGTAGCATCCTTAAATTTCATGTTCCAATTCTGCCTACCAACAGAAAAATTACCATTACCATCTCTAGGAAATGATTGCCCATGTTCCAACCTTTCATCCTAGAAACCTAAGTGGCATGAACCACCATCATCAACACATTATTGCCTTGTAAGTTCTACAACAGCTCTGGCAGTGAGGCTTGCATGTTCTGCTAACTCAGCCGCTGCTTGAGCAACAGAGTTAGCATCCTTAAATTTCATGTTCCAATTCTTCCTGCCAACAGACAAATTACCATTAACATCTCTAGGAAATGATTGCCCTTGTTCCAACCTTTCATCCTTGAAACCTATGTGGCATGAACCACCATCATCAACACAATATTGCCATGAAAGTTCTACAACAGCTCTGGCAGCGAGGCTTGCATGTTCTGCAAACTCAGCCGCTGCTTGAGCAGCAGAGGTAGCATCCATAAATTTCATGTTCCAATTCTGCCTGCGAACAGAACAATTACCATTACGATCTCCAGGAAATGATTGCTCATGTTCCAACATTTCATCCTTGAAAACTAAGTGGCATTAACCACCATCATCAACAAAATATTGCCTTGAAAGTTCTACAACAGCTTTGGAAGCGAGGCTTGCATGTTCTATAAACTCGGCCGCTGCTTGAGCAACAGAGTTAGCATCCTTAAATTTCATGTTCCAATTCTGCCTGCCAATAGAAAATTACCATTAACATCTCTAGTAAATGATTGCCCATGTTCCAACCTTTCATCCTTGAAACCTAAGTGGCATGAACCACCATCATCAACACAATATTGCCTTGTAAGTTCTACAACAGCTCTGGCAGTGAGGCTTGCATGTTCTGCTAACTCAGCCGCTGCTTGAGCAATAGAGTTAGCATCCTTAAATTTCATGTTCCAATTCTACCTGCCAACAGAAAAATTACCATTACCTTCTCCAGGAAATGATTGCCCATGTTCCAACCTTTCATCCTTGTAACCTAAGTGGCATGAACCACCATCATCAACACAATATTGCCTTGAAAGTTCTACAACAACTCTGGCAGCTAGGTTTGCATGTTATAAAAACTCAGCCGCTGCTTGAGCAGCAGAGGTAGCATCCTTAAATTTCATGTTCCAATTCTGCCTGCCAATAAAAAAATTACCATTACCATCTCCAGGAAATGATTGCCCATGTTCCAACCTTTCATCCTTGAATCTAAGTGGCATGAACCACCATCATCAACACAATATTGCCTTTAAAGTTCTACAACCGCTTTGGCAGCTAGGCTAACATGTGCTGCAAACTCAGCCGCTCCTTGAGCAGCAGAGGTAGCATCCTTAAATTTCATGTTCCAATTCTGCCTACCAACAGAAAAATTACCATTAACATCTCTAGGAAATGATTTCCCATGCTCCAACCTTTCATCCTTGAAACCTAAGTGGCATGAACCACCATCATCAACACAATATTGCCTTGAAAGTTCTACAAAAACTCTGGCAGCTAGGTTTGCATGTTATGCAAACTCAGCCGCTGCTTGAGCAGCAGAGGTAGCATCCTTAAGTTTCATGTTCCAACTCTGCCTGCAAACAGAAAAATTACCATTACCATCTCCAGGAAATGATTGCCCATGTTCCAACCTTACATCCTTGAAACCTAAGTGGCATGAACCACCATCATCAACACAATATTGCCTTTAAAGTTCTACAACAGCTCTGGCAGTTAGGCTTGCATGTTATGCAAACTCAGCCGCTGCTTGAGCAGCAGAGGTAGCATCCATAAATTTCATGTTCCAATTCTTCCTGCAAACAGAAAAATTACCATTATGATCTCTAGGAAATGATTGCCCATGTTCCAAGCTTTCATCCTAGAAACCTAAGTTGCATGAACCACCATCATCAACCCAATATTGCCTTGAAAGTTCTGCAACAGCTCTGGCAGCTAGGCCTGCATGTTCTGCAAACTCAGCCGCTGCTTGAGCAGCAGAGGTAGCATCCTTAAATTTCATGTTCCAATTCTGCCTGCCAACAGGAAAATTACCATTACCATCTCTAGGAAATGATTGCCCATGTTCCAACCTTTTATCCTAGAAACCTATGTAGCATGAACCACCATCATCAACACAATATTGCCATGAAAGTTCTACAACAGCTCTGGCAGCGAGGCTTGCATGTTCTGCAAACTCAGCCGCTGCTTGAGCAGCAGAGGTAGCATCCATAAATTTCATGTTCCAATTCTGCCTACGAACAGAACAATTACCATTACGATCTCCAGGAAATGATTGCTCATGTTCCAACATTTCATCCTTGAAAACTAAGTGGCATGAACCACCATCATCAACAAAATATTGCCTTGAAAGTTCTACAACAGCTTTGGAAGCGAGGCTTGCATGTTCTATAAACTCGGCCGCTGCTTGAGCAACAGAGTTAGCATCCTCAAATTTCATGTTCCAATTCTGCCTGCCAATAGAAAATTACCATTAACATCTCTAGTAAATGATTGCCCATGTTCCAACCTTTCATCCTTGAAACCTAAGTGGCATGAACCACCATCATCAACACAATATTGCCTTGTAAGTTCTACAACAGCTCTGGCAGTGAGGCTTGCATGTTCTGCTAACTCAGCCGCTGCTTGAGCAATAGAGTTAGCATCCTTAAATTTCATGTTCCAATTCTACCTGCCAACAGAAAAATTACCATTACCTTCTCTAGGAAATGATTTTCCATGCTCCAACCTTTCATCCTTGAAACCTAAGTGGCATGAACCACCATCATCAACACAATATTGCCTTGAAAGTTCTACAAAAACTCTGGCAGCTAGGTTTGCATGTTATGCAAACTCAGCCGCTGCTTGAGCAGCAGAGGTAGCATCCTTAAATTTCATGTTCCAACTCTACTTGCTAACAGAAAAATTACCATTACCATCTCCAGGAAATGATTGCCCATGTTCCATCCTTACATCCTTGAAACCTAAGTGGCATGAACCACCATCAACAACACAATATTGCCTTGAAAGTTCTACAACAGCTGTGGCAGCGAGGCTTGCATGTTCTGCAAACTCAGCTGCTACTTGAGCAGCAGAGGTAGCATCCTTAAATTTCATGTTCCATTTCTGCCTGCCAACAGAAAAATTACCATTACCATCTCAAGGAAATGATTGCCCATGTTCCAACCTTTCATCCTTGAAACCTAAGTGGCATGAACCACCATCATCAACACAATATTTCCTTGAAAGTTTTACAACAGCTCTGGCAGCTAGGCTAGCATGTTCTACAAACTCAGCCGCTGCTTGAGCAGCAGAGGTAGCATCCTTCAATTTCATGTTCCAATTCAACCTGCTAACAGAAAATTTACCATTACCATCTCCAGGAAATGAATGCCCACGTTCCAACATTTCATCCTTGAAACCTAAGTGGCATGATCCACCATCAACAACACAATATTGCCTTGAAAGTTCTACAACAACTCTGGCAGCTAGGCTTGCATGTTCTGCAAACATTGCTGCTGCTTGAGGAGGAGAGGTAGCATCCTTAAATTTCATGTTCATTTTCTGCCTGCCAACAGAAAAATTACCATTACCATCTCAAGGAAATGATTGCCCATGTTCCAACCTTTCATCCTTTAAATCTAAGTGGCATGAACCACCATCATCAACAAAATATTGCCTTGAAAGTTCTACAACAGCTCTGGCAGCTAGGCTTGCATGTTCTGCAAACTCAGCCGCTGCTTGAGCAGCAGAGTTAGCATCCTTAAATATCATGTTCCAATTCTGCCTGCCAACAGAAAAATTACCATTAACATCTCTATGAAATGATTGCCCATGTTCCAACCTTTCATCCTTGAAACATAAGTGGCATGAACCACCATCATCAACACAATATTGCCTTTAAAGTTCTACAACAGCTCTGGCAGCTAGGCATGCATGTTCTGCAAACTCAGCTGCTACTTGTGCAACATAGGTAGCATCCATAAATTTCATGTTCTAATTCTGCCTGCCAAAAGAAAAATTACCATTACCATCTCTAGGAAATGTTTACCCATGTTCCAACCTTTCATCCTAGAAACCTAAGTGGCATGAACCACCATCATCAACACAATATTGCCTTGAAAGTTCTACAATAGCTCTGACAGTGAGGCTTGAATGTTCTGCAAACTCAACCGCTGCTTGAGCAACAGAGTTAGCATCCTTAAATTTCATGTTCCAATTCTGCCTGCCAATAGAAAATTTACCATTACCATCTCTAGGAAATGATTGCCCATGTTCCAACCTTTCATCCTTGAAACCTAAGTGGCATGAACCACCATCATCAACTCAATATTGCCTTGAAAGTTCTACAACAGCTCTAGCAGTGAGGCTTGCATGTTCTGCAAACTCAGCCGCTGCTTGAGCAACAGAGTTACCATCCTTAAATTTCATGTTCCAATTCTGCCTGCCAACAGAACAATTACCATTACCATCTCTAGGAAATGATTGCCCATGTTCCAACCTTTCATCCTTGAAACCTAAGTGGCATGAACCAACATCATCAACACAATATTGCCTTGAAAGTTCTACAACAGCTCTAGCAGTGAGGCTTGCATGTTCTGCAAACTCAGCCGCTGCTTAAGCAATAGAATTAGCATCCTTAAATTTCATGTTCCAATTCTGCCTGCCAACGGAAAAATTACCATTACCATCTCCAGGAAATGATTGCCCTTGTTCCAAACTTTCATCCTTGAAACCTAAGTGGCATGAACCACCATCATCGACAAAATATTGCCTTGAAAGTTTTACAACAGCTCTAGCAGCTAGGCTTGCATGTTCTGCAAACTCAGCCGCTGCTTGAGCAGCAAAGTTAGCATCCTTAAATATCATGTTCCAAGTCTGCCTGCCAACAGAAAAATTACCATTACCATCTCTAGGAAATGATTGCCCATGTTCCAACCTTTCATCCTTGAAACCTAAGTGGCATGAACCACCATCATCAACACGCTATTTCCTTGAAATTTCTACAACAGCTCTGGCAACTAGGCTAGCATGTTCTACAAACTCAGCCGTTGCTCTAGCAGCAGAGGTAGCATCCTTAAATTTCATGATCCAATTCTACCTGCTAACAGAAAATTTACTATTACCATCTCCAGGAAATGAATGCCCACGTTCCAACCTTTCATCCTTGAACCCTAAGTGGCATGATCCACCATCAACAACACAATATTGCCTTGAAAGTTCTACAACAACTCTGGCAGCTAGGCTTGCATGTTCTGCAAACATAGCTGCTGCTTGAGGAGTAGAGGTAGCATCCTTAAATTTCATGTTCCAATTCTGCCTGCCAACAGAAAAATTACCATTACCATCTCAAGGAAATGATTACCCATGTTCCAACTTTTCATCCTTTAAATCTAAGTGGCATGAACCACCATCATCAACAAAATATTGCCTTGAAAGTTCTACAACAGCTCTGGCAGCTAGGCTTGCATGTTCTGCAAACTCAGCCGCTGCTTGAGCAGCAGAGTTAGCATCCTTAAATATCATGTTCCAATTCTGCCTGCCAACAGAAAAATTACCATTACCATCTCTAGGAAATGATTGCCCATGTTCCAACCTTTCATCCTTGAAACCTAAGTGGCATGAACCACCATCAACAACTCAATATTGCCTTTAAAGTTCTACAACAGCTCTGGCAGCTAGGCTTGCATGTTCTGCAAACTCAGCTGCTACTTGTGCAACATAGGTAGCATCCTTAAATTTCATATTCCAATTCTGCTTGCTAACAGAAAATTACCATTAACATCTCTAGGAAATGATTGCCCATGTTCCAACCTTTCATCCTTGAAACCTAAGTGGCATGAACCACCATCATCAACACAATATTGCCTTTAAAGTTCTACAACAGCTCTGGCAGCTAGGCTTGTATGTTCTGCAAACTTAGCCACTGCTTGAGCCGCGGAGGTAGCATCCTTAAATTTCATGTTCCAATTCTACCTGCTAACAGAAAAATTGCCATTACCATCTCCAGGAAATGAATGCCCACGTTCCAACCTTTCATCCTTGAAACCTAAGTGGCATGATCCACCATCATCAACACAATATTGCCTTGAAAGTTCTACAACAGCTCTGGCAGTGAGGCTTGCATGTTCTGCAAACTCAGCTGCTACTTGAGCAGCATAGGTAGCATCCTTAAATTTCATGTTCCATTTCTGCCTGCCAACAGAAAGATTACCATTACCATCTCAAGGAAATGATTGCCCATGTTCCAACCTTTCATCCTTGAAACCTAAGTGGCATGAACCACCATCATCAACTCAATATTGCCTTGAAAGTTCTGCAATAGCTCTGGCAGCTAGGCCTGCATGTTCTGCAAACTCAGCCGCTTCTTGAGCAGCAGAGGTAGCATCCTTAAATTTCATGTTCCATTTCTGCCTGCCAACAGAAAAATTACCATTACCATCTCAAGGAAATGATTGCCCATGTTCCAACCTTTCATCCTTGAAACCTAAGTGGCATGAACCACCATCATCAACTCAATATTGCCTTGAAAGTTCTACAACAGCTCTGGCAGCTAGGCCTGCATGTTCTGCAAACTCAGCCGCTACTTGAGCAGCAGAGGTAGCATCCTTAAATTTCATGTTCCAATTCTGCCTGCCAATAGAAAAATTACCATTACCATCTCCAGGAAATGATTGCCCATGTTCCAACCTTTCATCCTTGAATCTAAGTGGCATGAACCACCATCATCAACACAATATTGCCTTTAAAGTTCTACAACAGCTCTGGCAGCTAGGCTTGCATGTGCTGCAAACTCAGCCGCTCCTTGAGCAGTAGAGGTAGCATCCTTAAATTTCATGTTCCAATTTTGCCTACCAACAGAAAAATTACCATTAACATCTCTAGGAAATGATTTTCCATGCTCCAACCTTTCATCCTTGAAACCTAAGTGGCATGAACCACCATCATCAACACAATATTGCCTTGAAAGTTCTACAAAAACTCTGGCAGCTAGGTTTGCATGTTATGCAAACTCAGCCGCTGCTTGAGCAGCAGCGGTAGCATCCTTAAATTTCATGTTCCAACTCTACTTGCCAACAGAAAAATTACCATTACCATCTCCAGGAAATGATTGCCCATGTTCCATCCTTACATCCTTGAAACCTAAGTGGCATGAACCACCATCAACAACACAATATTGCCTTGAAAGTTCTACAACAGCTGTGGCAGCGAGGCTTGCATGTTCTGCAAACTCAGCTGCTACTTGAGCAGCAGAGGTAGCATCCTTAAATTTCATGTTCCATTTCTGCCTGCCAACAGAAAATTTACCATTACCATCTCAAGGAAATGATTGCCCATGTTCCAACCTTTCATCCTTGAAACCTAAGTGGCATGAACCACCATCATCAACACAATATTTCCTTGAAAGTTTTACAACAGCTCTGGCAGCTAGGCTAGCATGTTCTACAAACTCAGCCGCTGCTTGAGCAGCAGAGGTAGCATCCTTCAATTTCATGTTCCAATTCAACCTGCTAACAGAAAATTTACCATTACCATCTCCAGGAAATGAATGCCCACGTTCCAACATTTCATCCTTGAAACCTAAGTGGCATGATCCACCATCAACAACACAATATTGCGTTGAAAGTTCTACAACAACTCTGGCAGCTAGGCTTGCATGTTCTGCAAACATTGCCGCTGCTTGAGGAGGAGAGGTAGCATCCTTAAATTTCATGTTCCAATTCTGCCAGCCAACAGAAAAATTACCATTACCATCTCCAGGAAATGATTGCCCAAGTTCCAACCTTTCATCCTTTAAACCTAAGTGGCATGAACCACCATCATCAACACAATGTTGCCTTGAAAGTTCTGCAACTGCTCTGGCAGCAACGCTTGCATGTTCTGCAAACTCAGCCGCTGCTTGAGCCGCGGAGGTAGCATCCTTAAATTTCATGTTCCAATTCTACCTGCTAACAGAAAAATTGCCATTACCATCTCCAGGAAATGAATGCCCACGTTCCAACCTTTCATCCTTGAAACCTAAGTGGCATGATCCACCATCATCAACACAATATTGCCTTGAAAGTTCTACAACAGCTCTGGCAGTGAGGCTTGCATGTTCTGCAAACTCAGCCGCTGCTTGAGCAATAGAGTTAGCATCCTTAAATTTCATGTTCCAATTCTGCCTGCCAACAGAAAATTACCATTAACATCTCTAGGAAATGATTGCCCATGTTCCAACCTTTCATCCTTGAAACCTAAGTGGCATGAACCACTATCATCAACACAATATTGCCTTTAAAGTTCTACAACAGCTCTAGCAGCTAGGCTTGTATGTTCTGCAAACTTAGCCACTGCTTGAGCAGCAGAGGTAGCATCCTTAAATTTCATGTTCCAATTCTGCTTGCCAACAAAAAATTTACCATTACCATCTCTAGGAAATGATTGTCCATGTTCCAACCTTTCATCCTTGAAACCTAAGTGGCATGAACCACCATCATCAATGCAATATTTCCTTGAAAGTTCTACAACAGCTCTGGCAGCTAGGCTAGCATGTTCTGCAAACTCAGCCGCCGCTTGAGCCGCGGAGGTAGCATCCTTAAATTTCATGTTCCAATTCTACCTGCTAACAGAAAAATTGCCATTACCATCTCCAGGAAATGAATGCCCATGTTCCAACCTTTCATCCTTGAAACCTAAGTGGCATGAACCACTATCATCAACACAATATTGCCTTGAAAGATCCACAACAGCTCTGGCAGCTAGGCTTGCATGTTCTAAAAACTCAGCCGCTGCTTGAGCAGCAGAGGTAGCATCCTTAAGTTTTATGTTCCAATTCTACCTGCTAACAGAACAATTACCATTGCCATCTCCCAGAAATGAATGCCCACGTTCCAACCTTTCATCCTTGAAACCTATGTGGCATGAACCACCATTATCAACACAATATTGCCTTGAAAGTTCTACAACAGCTTTGGAAGCGAGGCTTGCATGTTCTGCAAACTCAGCCGCTGCTTGAGCAGCATAGGTAGCATCCTTAAATTTCATGTTCCATTTCTGCCTGCCAACAGAAAATTTCCATTAACATCTCTAGGAAATGATTGCCCATGTTCCAACCTTTCATCCTTGAAACCTATGTGGCATGAACCACCATCATCAACACAATATTGCCATGATAGTTCTACAAAAGCTCTGGCAGCGAGGCTTGCATGTTCTGCAAACTCAGCCGCTGCTTGAGCAACAGAGTTAGCATCCTTAAATTTCATGTTCCAATTCCGCCTGCCAACAGAAAAATTACCATTACCATCGCAAGGAAATGATTGTCCATGTTCCAACTTTTAATCCTTGAAACCTATGTGGCATGAACCACCATCATCAACTCAAAATTGCCTTGAAAGTTCTACAACAGCTCTGGTAGCTAGGCCTACATGCTCTGCAAACTCAGCCGCTGCTTGAGCAGCAGAGGTAGCATCCTTAAATTTCATGTTCCAATTCTGCCTGCCAATAGAAATATTACCATTACCATCTCTAGGAAATGATTACCCATGTTCCAACCTTTCATCCTATAAACCTAAGTGGCATGAACCACCATCATCAACACAATATTGCCTTGAAAGTTCTACAACAGCTCTGGCAGTGAGGCTTGCATGTTCTGCAAACTCACCCGCTGCTTGAGCAACAGAGTTAGCATCCTTAAATTTCATGTTCCAATTCTGCCTACCAACAGAAAATTTACCATTACCATCTCTAGGAAATGATTGCCCAAGTTCCAACCTTTCATCCTTTAAACCTAAGTGGCATGAACCACCATCATCAACACAATGTTGCCTTGAAAGTTCTGCAACTGCTCTGGCAGCAACGCTTGCATGTTCTGCAAACTCAGCCGTTGCTTGAGCAGCAGAGGTAGCATCCATAAATTTCATGTTCCAATTCTGCCAGCCAACAGAAAAATTACCATTACCATCTCAAGGAAATGATTGCCCATGTTCCAACCTTTCATCCTTTAAATCTAAGTGGCATGAACCACCATCATCAACAAAATATTGCCTTGAAAGTTCTACAACAGCTCTGGCAGCTAGGCTTGCATGTTCTGCAAACTCAGCCGCTGCTTGAGCAGCAGAGTTAGCATCCTTAAATATCATGTTCCAATTCTGCCTGCCAACAGAAAAATTACCATTAACATCTCTATGAAATGATTGCCCATGTTCCAACCTTTCATCCTTGAAACATAAGTGGCATGAACCACCATCATCAACACAATATTGCCTTTAAAGTTCTACAACAGCTCTGGCAGCTAGGCATGCATGTTCTGCAAACTCAGCTGCTACTTGTGCAACATAGGTAGCATCCATAAATTTCATGTTCTAATTCTGCCTGCCAAAAGAAAAATTACCATTACCATCTCTAGGAAATGTTTACCCATGTTCCAACCTTTCATCCTAGAAACCTAAGTGGCATGAACCACCATCATCAACACAATATTGCCTTGAAAGTTCTACAATAGCTCTGACAGTGAGGCTTGAATGTTCTGCAAACTCAACCGCTGCTTGAGCAACAGAGTTAGCATCCTTAAATTTCATGTTCCAATTCTGCCTGCCAATAGAAAATTTACCATTACCATCTCTAGGAAATGATTGCCCATGTTCCAACCTTTCATCCTTGAAACCTAAGTGGCATGAACCACCATCATCAACTCAATATTGCCTTGAAAGTTCTACAACAGCTCTAGCAGTGAGGCTTGCATGTTCTGCAAACTCAGCCGCTGCTTGAGCAACAGAGTTACCATCCTTAAATTTCATGTTCCAATTCTGCCTGCCAACAGAACAATTACCATTACCATCTCTAGGAAATGATTGCCCATGTTCCAACCTTTCATCCTTGAAACCTAAGTGGCATGAACCAACATCATCAACACAATATTGCCTTGAAAGTTCTACAACAGCTCTAGCAGTGAGGCTTGCATGTTCTGCAAACTCAGCCGCTGCTTAAGCAATAGAATTAGCATCCTTAAATTTCATGTTCCAATTCTGCCTGCCAACGGAAAAATTACCATTACCATCTCCAGGAAATGATTGCCCTTGTTCCAAACTTTCATCCTTGAAACCTAAGTGGCATGAACCACCATCATCAATGCAATATTGCCTTGAAAGTTTTACAACAGCTCTAGCAGCTAGGCTTGCATGTTCTGCAAACTCAGCCGCTGCTTGAGCAGCAAAGTTAGCATCCTTAAATATCATGTTCCAAGTCTGCCTGCCAACAGAAAAATTACCATTACCATCTCTAGGAAATGATTGCCCATGTTCCAACCTTTCATCCTTGAAACCTAAGTGGCATGAACCACTATCATCAACACAATATTGCCTTTAAAGTTCTACAACAGCTCTAGCAGCTAGGCTTGTATGTTCTGCAAACTTAGCCACTGCTTGAGCAGCAGAGGTAGCATCCTTAAATTTCATGATCCAATTCTACCTGCTAACAGAAAATTTACTATTACCATCTCCAGGAAATGAATGCCCACGTTCCAACCTTTCATCCTTGAACCCTAAGTGGCATGATCCACCATCAACAACACAATATTGCCTTGAAAGTTCTACAACAACTCTGGCAGCTAGGCTTGCATGTTCTGCAAACATAGCTGCTGCTTGAGGAGTAGAGGTAGCATCCTTAAATTTCATGTTCCAATTCTGCCTGCCAACAGAAAAATTACCATTACCATCTCAAGGAAATGATTACCCATGTTCCAACTTTTCATCCTTTAAATCTAAGTGGCATGAACCACCATCATCAACAAAATATTGCCTTGAAAGTTCTACAACAGCTCTGGCAGCTAGGCTTGCATGTTCTGCAAACTCAGCCGCTGCTTGAGCAGCAGAGTTAGCATCCTTAAATATCATGTTCCAATTCTGCCTGCCAACAGAAAAATTACCATTACCATCTCTAGGAAATGATTGCCCATGTTCCAACCTTTCATCCTTGAAACCTAAGTGGCATGAACCACCATCAACAACTCAATATTGCCTTTAAAGTTCTACAACAGCTCTGGCAGCTAGGCTTGCATGTTCTGCAAACTCAGCTGCTACTTGTGCAACATAGGTAGCATCCTTAAATTTCATATTCCAATTCTGCTTGCTAACAGAAAATTACCATTAACATCTCTAGGAAATGATTGCCCATGTTCCAACCTTTCATCCTTGAAACCTAAGTGGCATGAACCACCATCATCAACACAATATTGCCTTTAAAGTTCTACAACAGCTCTGGCAGCTAGGCTTGTATGTTCTGCAAACTTAGCCACTGCTTGAGCCGCGGAGGTAGCATCCTTAAATTTCATGTTCCAATTCTACCTGCTAACAGAAAAATTGCCATTACCATCTCCAGGAAATGAATGCCCACGTTCCAACCTTTCATCCTTGAAACCTAAGTGGCATGATCCACCATCATCAACACAATATTGCCTTGAAAGTTCTACAACAGCTCTGGCAGTGAGGCTTGCATGTTCTGCAAACTCAGCCGCTGCTTGAGCAATAGAGTTAGCATCCTTAAATTTCATGTTCCAATTCTGCCTGCCAACAGAAAATTACCATTAACATCTCTAGGAAATGATTGCCCATGTTCCAACCTTTCATCCTTGAAACCTAAGTGGCATGAACCACTATCATCAACACAATATTGCCTTTAAAGTTCTACAACAGCTCTAGCAGCTAGGCTTGTATGTTCTGCAAACTTAGCCACTGCTTGAGCAGCAGAGGTAGCATCCTTAAATTTCATGTTCCAATTCTGCCTGCCAACAGAAAAATTACCATTAACATCTCTATGAAATGATTGCCCATGTTCCAACCTTTCATCCTTGAAACATAAGTGGCATGAACCACCATCATCAACACAATATTGCCTTTAAAGTTCTACAACAGCTCTGGCAGCTAGGCATGCATGTTCTGCAAACTCAGCTGCTACTTGTGCAACATAGGTAGCATCCATAAATTTCATGTTCTAATTCTGCCTGCCAAAAGAAAAATTACCATTACCATCTCCAGGAAATGAATGCCCACGTTCCAACCTTTCATCCTTGAAACCTAAGTGGCATGATCCACCATCATCAACACAATATTGCCTTGAAAGTTCTACAACAGCTCTGGCAGTGAGGCTTGCATGTTCTGCAAACTCAGCCGCTGCTTGAGCAATAGAGTTAGCATTCTTAAATTTCATGTTCCAATTCGACCTGCTAACAGAAAAATTGCCATTACCATCTCCAGGAAATGAATGCCCACGTTCCAACCTTTCATCCTTGAAACCTAAGTGGCATGATCCACCATCATCAACACAATATTGCCTTGAATGTTCTACAACAGCTCTAGCAGTGAGGCTTGCATGTTCTGCAAACTCAGCCGCTGCTTGAGCAATAGAGTTAGCATCCTTAAATTTCACGTTCCAATTCTGCCTGCCAACAGAAAATTTACCATTTCCATCTCCAGGAAATGATTGCCCTTGTTCCAACCTTTCATCCTTGAAACCTAAGTGGCATGAACCACCATCATCAACAAAATATTGCCTTGAAAGTTCTACAACAGCTCTAGCAGCTAGGCTTGCATGTTCTGCAAACTCAGCCGCTGCTTGAGCAGCAGAGTTAGCATCCTTAAATTTCATGTTCCAATTCTGCCTGCCAACAGAAAAATTACCATTACCATCTCTAGGAAATGATTGCCCATGTTCCAACCTTTCATCCTTGAAACCTAAGTGGCATGAACCACCATCATCAACACAATATTTCCTTGAAAGTTCTACAACAGCTCTGGCAGCTAGGCTAGCATGTTCTACAAACTCAGCCGCTGCTTGAGCAGCAGAGGTAGCATCCTTCAATTTCATGTTCCAATTCTACCTGCTAACAGAAAATTTACCATTACCATCTCCAGGAATCGAATGCCCACGTTCCAACATTTCATCCTTGAAACCTAAGTGGCATGATCCACCATCAACAACACAATATTGCCTTGAAAGTTCTACAACAACTCTGGCAGCTAGGCTTGCATGTTCTGCAAACATAGCCGCTGCTTGAGGAGCAGAGGTAGCATCCTTAAATTTCATGTTCCAATTCTGCCTGCCAACAGAAAAATTACCATTACCATCTCAAGGAAATGATTGCCCATGTTCCAACCTTTCATCCTTTAAATCTAAGTGGCATGAACCACCATCATCAACAAAATATTGCCTTGAAAGTTCTACAACAGCTCTGGCAGCTAGGCTTGCATGTTATGCAAACTCAGCCGCTGCTTGAGCAGCAGAGTTAGCATCCTTAAATATCATGTTCCAATTCTGCCTGCCAATAGAAAAATTACCATTAACATCTCTATGAAATGATTGCCCATGTTCTAACCTTTCATCCTTGAAACCTAAGTGGCATGAACCACCATCATCAACACAATATTGCCTTTAAAGTTCTACAACAGCTCTGGCAGCTAGGCATGCATGTTCTGCAAACTCAGCTGCTACTTGTGCAACATAGGTAGCATCCTTAAATTTCATATTCCAATTCTGCTTGCCAACAGAAAATTACCATTAACATCTCTAGGAAATGATTGCCCATGTTCCAACCTTTCATCCTTGAAACCTAAGTGGCATGAACCACCATCATCAACACAATATTGCCTTTAAAGTTCTACAACAGCTCTAGCAGCTAGGCTTGTATGTTCTGCAAACTTAGCCACTGCTTGAGCAGCAGAGGTAGCATCCTTAAATTTCATGTTCCAATTCTGCTTGCCAACAGAAAATTTACCATTACCATCTCTAGGAAATGATTGCCCATGTTCCAACCTTTCATCCTTGAAACCTAAGTGGCATGAACCACCATCTTCAATGCAATATTTCCTTGAAAGTTCTACAACAGCTCTGGCAGCTAGGCTAGCATGTTCTGCAAACTCAGCCGCCGCTTGAGCCGCGGAGGTAGCATCCTTAAATTTCATGTTCCAATTCTACCTGCTAACAGAAAAATTGCCATTACCATCTCCAGGAAACGAATGCCCACGTTCCAACCTTTCATCCTTGAAACCTAAGTGGCATGATCCACCATCATCAACACAATATTGCCTTGAAAGTTCTACAACAACTCTGGCAGCTAGGCTTGCATGTTCTGCAAACTTAGCCGTTGCTTGAGCAGCAGAGGTAGCATCCTTAAATTTCATGTTCCAATTATGCCTGCCAACAGAAAAATTACAATTACCATCTCAAGGAAATGATTGCCCATGTTCCAACCTTTCATCCTTGAAACCTAAGTGGCATGAACCACCATCATCAACAATATATTGCCCTGAATGTTCTACAACAGCTCTGGCAGCTAGGCTTGCATGTTCTGCAAACTCAGCCGCTGCTTGAGCAGCAGAGTTAGTATCCTTAAATTTCATGTTCCAATTCTGCCTGCCAACAAAATAATTACCATTACCATCTCTAGGAAATGATTGCCCAAGTTCCAACCTTTCATCCTTGAATCCTAAGTGGCATGAACCACCATCATCAACACAATATTGCCTAAAAAGTTCTACAATAGCTCTGGCAGCTAGGCTTGCATGTTCTGCAAACTCAGCCGCTGCTTGAGCAACAGAGTTAGCATCCTTAAATTTCATGTTCCAATTTTGCCTGCCAACCAAAAAATTACCATTACCATCTCTAGGAAATGATTGCCCATGTTCCAACCTTTCATCCTTGAAACCTAAGTGGCATGAACCACTATCATCAACACAATATTGCCTTGAAAGATCCACAACAGCTCTGGCAGCTAGGCTTGCATGTTCTAAAAACTCAGCCGCTGCTTGAGCAGCAGAGGTAGCATCCTTAAGTTTTATGTTCCAATTCTACCTGCTAACAGAACAATTACCATTGCCATCTCCCAGAAATGAATGCCCACGTTCCAACCTTTCATCCTTGAAACCTATGTGGCATGAACCACCATTATCAACACAATATTGCCTTGAAAGTTCTACAACAGCTTTGGAAGCGAGGCTTGCATGTTCTGCAAACTCAGCCGCTGCTTGAGCAGCATAGGTAGCATCCTTAAATTTCATGTTCCATTTCTGCCTGCCAACAGAAAATTTCCATTAACATCTCTAGGAAATGATTGCCCATGTTCCAACCTTTCATCCTTGAAACCTATGTGGCATGAACCACCATCATCAACACAATATTGCCATGATAGTTCTACAAAAGCTCTGGCAGCGAGGCTTGCATGTTCTGCAAACTCAGCCGCTGCTTGAGCAACAGAGTTAGCATCCTTAAATTTCATGTTCCAATTCCGCCTGCCAACAGAAAAATTACCATTACCATCGCAAGGAAATGATTGTCCATGTTCCAACTTTTAATCCTTGAAACCTATGTGGCATGAACCACCATCATCAACTCAAAATTGCCTTGAAAGTTCTACAACAGCTCTGGTAGCTAGGCCTACATGCTCTGCAAACTCAGCCGCTGCTTGAGCAGCAGAGGTAGCATCCTTAAATTTCATGTTCCAATTCTGCCTGCCAATAGAAATATTACCATTACCATCTCTAGGAAATGATTACCCATGTTCCAACCTTTCATCCTATAAACCTAAGTGGCATGAACCACCATCATCAACACAATATTGCCTTGAAAGTTCTACAACAGCTCTGGCAGTGAGGCTTGCATGTTCTGCAAACTCACCCGCTGCTTGAGCAACAGAGTTAGCATCCTTAAATTTCATGTTCCAATTCTGCCTACCAACAGAAAATTTACCATTACCATCTCTAGGAAATGATTGCCCAAGTTCCAACCTTTCATCCTTTAAACCTAAGTGGCATGAACCACCATCATCAACACAATGTTGCCTTGAAAGTTCTGCAACTGCTCTGGCAGCAACGCTTGCATGTTCTGCAAACTCAGCCGTTGCTTGAGCAGCAGAGGTAGCATCCATAAATTTCATGTTCCAATTCTGCCAGCCAACAGAAAAATTACCATTACCATCTCCAGGAAATGATTGCCCATGTTCCAACCTTTCATCCTTGAAACCTAAGTGACATGAACCACCATTATCAACATAATATTGCCTTGAAAGATCTACAACAGCTCTAGCAGCTAGGCTTGCATGTTCTGCAAACTCAGCCACTGCTTGAGCAGCAGAGGTAGCATCCTTAAATTTCATGTTCCAATTCTGCCTGCCAACAGAAAAATTACCATTACCATCTCTAGGAAATGATTGCCCATGTTCCAACCTTTCATCCTTGAAACCTAAGTGGCATGAACCACCATCAACAACTCAATATTGCCTTTAAAGTTCTACAACAGCTCTGGCAGCTAGGCTTGCATGTTCTGCAAACTCAGCTGCTACTTGTGCAACATAGGTAGCATCCTTAAATTTCATATTCCAATTCTGCTTGCTAACAGAAAATTACCATTAACATCTCTAGGAAATGATTGCCCATGTTCCAACCTTTCATCCTTGAAACCTAAGTGGCATGAACCACCATCATCAACACAATATTGCCTTTAAAGTTCTACAACAGCTCTGGCAGCTAGGCTTGTATGTTCTGCAAACTTAGCCACTGCTTGAGCCGCGGAGGTAGCATCCTTAAATTTCATGTTCCAATTCTACCTGCTAACAGAAAAATTGCCATTACCATCTCCAGGAAATGAATGCCCACGTTCCAACCTTTCATCCTTGAAACCTAAGTGGCATGATCCACCATCATCAACACAATATTGCCTTGAAAGTTCTACAACAGCTCTGGCAGTTGAGGCTTGCATGTTCTGCAAACTCAGCCGCTGCTTGAGCAATAGAGTTAGCATCCTTAAATTTCATGTTCCAATTCTGCCTGCCAACAGAAAATTACCATTAACATCTCTAAGAAATGATTGCCCATGTTCCAACCTTTCATCCTTGAAACCTAAGTGGCATGAACCACTATCATCAACACAATATTGCCTTTAAAGTTCTACAACAGCTCTAGCCGCTAGGCTTGTATGTTCTGCAAACTTAGCCACTGCTTGAGCAGCAGAGGTAGCATCCTTAAATTTCATGTTCCAATTCTGCTTGCCAACAAAAAATTTACCATTACCATCTCTAGGAAATGATTGTCCATGTTCCAACCTTTCATCCTTGAAACCTAAGTGGCATGAACCACCATCATCAATGCAATATTTCCTTGAAAGTTCTACAACAGCTCTGGCAGCTAGGCTAGCATGTTCTGCAAACTCAGCCGCCGCTTGAGCCGCGGAGGTAGCATCCTTAAATTTCATGTTCCAATTCTACCTGCTAACAGAAAAATTGCCATTACCATCTCCAGGAAATGAATGCCCACGTTCCAACCTTTCATCCTTGAAACCTAAGTGGCATGATCCACCATCATCAACACAATATTGCCTTGAAAGTTCTACAACAGCTCTGGCAGTGAGGCTTGCATGTTCTGCAAACTCAGCCGCTGCTTGAGCAATAGAGTTAGCATTCTTAAATTTCATGTTCCAATTCGACCTGCCAACAAAATAATTACCATTACCATCTCTAGGAAATGATTGCCCAAGTTCCAACCTTTCATCCTTGAATCCTAAGTGGCATGAACCACCATCATCAACACAATATTGCCTAAAAAGTTCTACAATAGCTCTGGCAGCTAGGCTTGCATGTTCTGCAAACTCAGCCGCTGCTTGAGCAACAGAGTTAGCATCCTTAAATTTCATGTTCCAATTTTGCCTGCCAACCAAAAAATTACCATTACCATCTCTAGGAAATGATTGCCCATGTTCCAACCTTTCATCCTTGAAACCTAAGTGGCATGAACCACTATCATCAACACAATATTGCCTTGAAAGATCCACAACAGCTCTGGCAGCTAGGCTTGCATGTTCTAAAAACTCAGCCGCTGCTTGAGCAGCAGAGGTAGCATCCTTAAGTTTTATGTTCCAATTCTACCTGCTAACAGAACAATTACCATTGCCATCTCCCAGAAATGAATGCCCACGTTCCAACCTTTCATCCTTGAAACCTATGTGGCATGAACCACCATTATCAACACAATATTGCCTTGAAAGTTCTACAACAGCTTTGGAAGCGAGGCTTGCATGTTCTGCAAACTCAGCCGCTGCTTGAGCAGCATAGGTAGCATCCTTAAATTTCATGTTCCATTTCTGCCTGCCAACAGAAAATTTCCATTAACATCTCTAGGAAATGATTGCCCATGTTCCAACCTTTCATCCTTGAAACCTATGTGGCATGAACCACCATCATCAACACAATATTGCCATGATAGTTCTACAAAAGCTCTGGCAGCGAGGCTTGCATGTTCTGCAAACTCAGCCGCTGCTTGAGCAACAGAGTTAGCATCCTTAAATTTCATGTTCCAATTCCGCCTGCCAACAGAAAAATTACCATTACCATCGCAAGGAAATGATTGTCCATGTTCCAACTTTTAATCCTTGAAACCTATGTGGCATGAACCACCATCATCAACTCAAAATTGCCTTGAAAGTTCTACAACAGCTCTGGTAGCTAGGCCTACATGCTCTGCAAACTCAGCCGCTGCTTGAGCAGCAGAGGTAGCATCCTTAAATTTCATGTTCCAATTCTGCCTGCCAATAGAAATATTACCATTACCATCTCTAGGAAATGATTACCCATGTTCCAACCTTTCATCCTATAAACCTAAGTGGCATGAACCACCATCATCAACACAATATTGCCTTGAAAGTTCTACAACAGCTCTGGCAGTGAGGCTTGCATGTTCTGCAAACTCACCCGCTGCTTGAGCAACAGAGTTAGCATCCTTAAATTTCATGTTCCAATTCTGCCTACCAACAGAAAATTTACCATTACCATCTCTAGGAAATGATTGCCCAAGTTCCAACCTTTCATCCTTTAAACCTAAGTGGCATGAACCACCATCATCAACACAATGTTGCCTTGAAAGTTCTGCAACTGCTCTGGCAGCAACGCTTGCATGTTCTGCAAACTCAGCCGTTGCTTGAGCAGCAGAGGTAGCATCCATAAATTTCATGTTCCAATTCTGCCAGCCAACAGAAAAATTACCATTACCATCTCCAGGAAATGATTGCCCATGTTCCAACCTTTCATCCTTGAAACCTAAGTGACATGAACCACCATTATCAACATAATATTGCCTTGAAAGATCTACAACAGCTCTAGCAGCTAGGCTTGCATGTTCTGCAAACTCAGCCACTGCTTGAGCAGCAGAGGTAGCATCCTTAAATTTCATGTTCCAATTCTGCCTGCCAACAGAAAAATTACCATTACCATCTCTAGGAAATGATTGCCCATGTTCCAACCTTTCATCCTTTAAATCTAAGTGGCATGAACCACCATCATCAACAAAATATTGCCTTGAAAGTTCTACAACAGCTCTGGCAGCTAGGCTTGCATGTTATGCAAACTCAGCCGCTGCTTGAGCAGCAGAGTTAGCATCCTTAAATATCATGTTCCAATTCTGCCTGCCAACAGAAAAATTACCATTAACATCTCTATGAAATGATTGCCCATGTTCCAACCTTTCATCCTTGAAACCTAAGTGGCATGAACCACCATCATCAACACAATATTGCCTTTAAAGTTCTACAACAGCTCTGGCAGCTAGGCATGCATGTTCTGCAAACTCAGCTGCTACTTGTGCAACATAGGTAGCATCCTTAAATTTCATATTCCAATTCTGCTTGCCAACAGAAAATTACCATTAACATCTCTAGGAAATGATTGCCCATGTTCCAACCTTTCATCCTTGAAACCTAAGTGGCATGAACCACCATCATCAACACAATATTGCCTTTAAAGTTCTACAACAGCTCTAGCAGCTAGGCTTGTATGTTCTGCAAACTTAGCCACTGCTTGAGCAGCAAAGGTAGCATCCTTAAATTTCATGTTCCAATTCTGCTTGCCAACAGAAAATTTACCATTACCATCTCTAGGAAATGATTGCCCATGTTCCAACCTTTCATCCTTGAAACCTAAGTGGCATGAACCACCATCATCAATGCAATATTTCCTTGAAAGTTCTACAACAGCTCTGGCAGCTAGGCTAGCATGTTCTGCAAACTCAGCCGCCGCTTGAGCCGCGGAGGTAGCATCCTTAAATTTCATGTTCCAATTCTACCTGCTAACAGAAAAATTGCCATTACCATCTCCAGGAAACGAATGCCCACGTTCCAACCTTTCATCCTTGAAACCTAAGTGGCATGATCCACCATCATCAACACAATATTGCCTTGAAAGTTCTACAACAACTCTGGCAGCTAGGCTTGCATGTTCTGCAAACTTAGCCGTTGCTTGAGCAGCAGAGGTAGCATCCTTAAATTTCATGTTCCAATTATGCCTGCCAACAGAAAAATTACAATTACCATCTCAAGGAAATGATTGCCCATGTTCCAACCTTTCATCCTTGAAACCTAAGTGGCATGAACCACCATCATCAACAATATATTGCCCTGAATGTTCTACAACAGCTCTGGCAGCTAGGCTTGCATGTTCTGCAAACTCAGCCGCTGCTTGAGCAGCAGAGTTAGTATCCTTAAATTTCATGTTCCAATTCTGCCTGCCAACAAAAGAATTACCATTACCATCTCTAGGAAATGATTGCCCAAGTTCCAACCTTTCATCCTTGAATCCTAAGTGGCATGAACCACCATCATCAACACAATATTGTCTAAAAAGTTCTACAATAGCTCTGGCAGCTAGGCTTGCATGTTCTGCAAACTCAGCCGCTGCTTGAGCAACAGAGTTAGCATCCTTAAATTTCATGTTCCAATTTTGCCTGCCAACCGAAAAATTACCATTACCATCTCTAGGAAATGATTGCCCATGTTCCAACCTTTCATCCTTGAAACCTAAGTGGCATGAACTACTATCATCAACACAATATATCCTTGAAAGATCCACAACAGCTCTGGCAGCTAGGCTTGCATGTTCTAAAAACTCAGCCGCTGCTTGAGCAGCAGAGGTAGCATCCTTAAGTTTTATGTTCCAATTCTACCTGCTAACAGAACAATTACCATTACCATCTCCCAGAAATGAATGCCCACGTTCCAACCTTTCATCCTTGAAACCTAAGTGGCATGAACCACCATCATCAACACAATATTGCCTTGAAAGTTCTACAACAGCTTTGGAAGCGAGGCTTGCATGTTCTGCAAACTCAGCCGCTGCTTGAGCAGCATAGGTAGCATCCTTAAATTTCATGTTCCATTTCTGCCTGCCAACAGAAAATTTCCATTAACATCTCTAGGAAATGATTGCCCATGTTCCAACCTTTCATCCTTGAAACCTATGTGGCATGAACCACCATCATCAACACAATATTGCCATGATAGTTCTACAAAAGCTCTGGCAGCGAGGCTTGGATGTTCTGCAAACTCAGCCGCTGCTTGAGCAACAGAGTTAGCATCCTTAAATTTCATGTTCCAATTTCGCCTGCCAACAGAAAATTACCATTAACATCTTTAGGAAATGATTGCCCATGTTCCAACCTTTCATCCTTGAAACCTATGTGGCATGAACCACCATCATCAACACAATATTGCCATGATAGTTCTACAACAGCTCTGGTAGCGAGGCTTGCATGTTCTGCAAACTCAGCCGCTGCTTGAGCAGCATAGGTAGCATCCTTAAATTTCATGTTCCATTTCTGCCTGCCAACAGAAAAATTTACCATTACCATCGCAAGGAAATGATTGTCCATGTTCCAACCTTTAATCCTTGAAACCTAAGTGGCATGAACCACCATCATCAACTCAAAATTGCCTTGAAAGTTCTACAACAGCTCTGGTAGCTAGGCCTACATGCTCTGCAAACTCAGCCGCTGCTTGAGCAGCAGAGGTAGCATCCTTAAATTTCATGTTCCAATTCTGCCTGCCAATAGAAAAATTACCATTACCATCTCTAGGAAATGATTACCCATGTTCCAACCTTTCATCCTATAAACCTAAGTGGCATGAACCACCATCATCAACACAATATTGCCTTGAAAGTTCTACAACAGCTCTGGCAGTGAGGCTTGCATGTTCTGCAAACTCACCCGCTGCTTGAGAAACAGAGTTAGCATCCTTAAATTTCATGTTCCAATTCTACCTACCAACAGAAAATTTACCATTACCATCTCTAGGAAATGATTGCCCAAGTTCCAACCTTTCATCCTTTAAACCTAAGTGGCATGAACCACCATCATCAACACAATATTGCCTTGAAAGTTCTGCAACTGCTCTGGCAGCAACGCTTGCATGTTCTGCAAACTCAGCCGTTGCTTGAGCAGCAGAGGTAGCATCCATAAATTTCATGTTCCAATTCTGCCAGCCAACAGAAAAATTACCATTACCATCTCCAGGAAATGATTGCCCATGTTCCAACCTTTCATCCTTGAAACCTAAGTGACATGAACCACCATCATCAACACAATATTGCCTTGAAAGATCTACAACAGCTCTAGCAGCTAGGCTTGCATGTTTTGCAAACTCAGCCGCTGCTTGAGCAGCAAAGGTAGCATCCTTAAATTTCATGTTCCAATTCTGCCTGCTAACAGAAAAATTACCATTACCATCTCCAGGAAATCAATGCCCACGTTCCAACCTTTCATCCTCGAAACCTAAGTGGCATGATCCACCATCATCAACACAATATTGCCTTTAAAGTTCTACAACAGCTCTGGCAGTGAGGCTTGCATGTTCTGCAAATACAGCCGCCGCTTGAGTAGCAGAGTTAGCATCCATAAATTTCATGTTCCAATTCTGCCTGCCAACAGAAAAATTACCATTACCATCTCTAGGAAATGATTGCCCATGTTCCAACCTTTCATCCTTGAAACCTAAGTGGCATGAACCACCATCATCAACACAATATTGCCTAGAAAGTTCTACAACAGCTCTGGCAGCTAGGCTAGCATGTTCTGAAAACTCAGCCGCTGCTTGAGCAGCAGAGGTAGCATCCTTAAATTTCATATTCCAATTCTACCTGCTAACAGAAAAATTACCATTACCATCTCCAGAAAATGAATGCCCACGTTCCAACCTTTCATCCTTGAAACCTAAGTGGCATGATGCACCATCAACAACACAATATTGCCTTAAAAGTTCTACAACCACTATGGCAGCTAGGCTTGCATGTTCTGCAAACTTAGCCGCTGCTTGAGAAGTAGAGGTAGCATCCTTAAATTTCATGTTCCAATTCTGCCTGCCAACAGAAAAATTACCATTACCATCTCTAGGAAATGATTGCCCATGTTCCAATATTTCATCCTTGAAACCTTAGTGGAATGAACCACCATCATCAACAAAATATTGCCTTGAAAGTTCTACAACAGCTCTGGCAGCTATGCTTGCATGTTCTGCAAACTCAGCTGCTGCTTGAGCAGCAGAGGTAGCATTCTTAAATTTCATGTTCCAATTCTGCCTGCCAATAGAAAAATTACCATTACCATCTCCAGGAAATGATTGCCCATGTTCCAACCTTTCATCCTTGAAACCTAAATGGCATGAACCACCATTATCAACACAATATTGCCTTTAAAGTTCTACAACAGCTCTGGCAGCGAGGCTTGCTTGTTCTGCAAACTCAGCCGCTGCTTGAGCAGTAGAGGTAGCATCCTTAAATTTCATGTTCCAATTCTGCCTGCCAACAGAAAAATTACCATTACCATCTCTAGGAAATGATTGCCCATGTTCCAACCTTTCATCCTTGAAACCTAAGTGGCATAAACCACCATCATCAACATAATATTTCCTTGAAAGTTCTACAACAGCACTGGCAGCTAGGCTAGCATGTTCTGAAAACTCAGCCGCTGCTTGAGCAGCAGAGGTAGCATCCTTAAATTTCATGTTCCAATTCTGCCTACCAACAGAAAAATTACCATTACCATCTCTAGGAAATGATTGCCCATGTTCCAACCTTTCATCCTTGAAACCTAAGTGGCATAAACCACCATCATCAACACAATATTTCCTTGAAAGTTCTACAACAGCTCTGGCAGCCAGGCTAGCATGTTCTGAAAACTCAGCCGCTGCTTGAGCAGCAGAGGTAGCATCCTTAAATTTCATGTTCCAATTCTACCTGCTAACAGAAAAATTACCATTACCATCTCCAGGAAATGAATACCCACGTTCCAACCTTTCATCCTTGAAACCTAAGTGGCATGATCCACCATCATCAACACAATATTACATTGAAAGTTCTACAACAACTCTGGCAGCTAGGCTTGCATGTTCTGCAAACTTAGCCGCTGCTTGAGCAGCAGAGGTAGCATCCCTAAATTTCATGTTCTAATTCTGCCTGCCAACAGAAAAATTACCATTACCATCTCAAGGAAATGATTGCCCATGTTCCAACCTTTCATTCTTTAAACCTAAGTGGCAAGAACCACCATCATCAAGAAAATATTGCCTTGAAAGTTCTATAACCGCTATGGCAGCTAGGCTTGCATGTTCTGCAAACTCAACCGCTGCTTGAGCAACAGAGTTAGAATCCTTAAATTTCATGTTCCAATTCTGCCTGCCAACAAAACAATTACCATTACTATTTCTAGGAAATGATTGCCCATGTTCCAACCTTTCATCCTTGAAACCTAAGTGGCATGAACCACCATCATCAACACAATATTGCCTACAAAGTTCTACAACAGCTCTGGCAGCTAGGCTTGCATGTTCTGCAAACTCAGCCGCTTCTTGAGCAGCAGAGGTAGCATCCTTAAATTTCATGTTCCAATTCTACCTGCTAACAGAAAAATTACCATTACCATCTCTAGGATATGATTGACCATGTTTCAACCTTTCATCCTTGAAACCTAAGTGGCATGAACCACCATCATCAACACAATATTTCCTTGAAAGTTCTACAACAGCTCTGGCAGCTAGGCTAGCATGTTCTGCAAACTCAGCTGCTGCTTGAGCAGCAGAGGTAGCATCCTTAAATTTCATGTTCCAATTCTACCTGCTAACAGAAAAATTACCATTACCATCTCCAGGAAATGATTGCCCGTGTTCCAACCTTTCATCCTTGAAACCTAAGTGGCATGAACCACCATCAACAACACAATATTGCCTTGAAAGTTCTACAACAGCTCTGGCAGCTAGGCTTGCATGTTCTGCAAACCTAGCCGCTACTTGAGGAGCATAAGTAGCATCCTTAAATTTCATGTTCCAATTCTGCCTGCCAACAGAAAAATTACCATTACCATCTCCAGGAAATGATTGCCCGTGTTCCAACCTTTCATCCTTGAAACCTAAGTGGCATGAACCACCATCAACAACACAATATTGCCTTGAAAGTTCTACAAGAGCTCTGCAGCGAGGCTTGCATGTTCTGCAAACTCAGCCGCTGCTTTAGCAGCAGATTTAGCATCCTTAAATTTCATGTTCCAATTCTTCCTGCCAACAGATAAATTACCATTACCATCTCTAGGAAATGATTGCTCATGTTCCAACCTTTCATCCTTGAAACCTAAGTGGCATGAACCACCATCATCAACACAATATTGCCTTGAAAGTTCTACAACAGCTCTGGCAGCTAGGCTTGCATGTTCTACAAACTCAGTCACTGCTTGAGCAGTAGAGGTAGCATCCTTAAATTTCATGTTCCAATTCTGCCTGCCAACAGAAAAATTACCATTGCCATCTCTAGGAAATGATTTCCCATGTTCCAACCTTTCATCCTTGAAACCTAAGTGGCATGAACCACCATCATCAACAAAATATTGGTTTGAAAGTTCTACAACAGCTCTGGCAGCTATGCTTGCATGTTCTGCAAACTCAGCTGCTGCTTGAGCAGCAGAGGTAGCATTCTTAAATTTCATGTTCCAATTCTGCCTGCCAACAGAAAAATTACCATTACCATCTCCAGGAAATGATTGCCCATGTTCCAACCTTTCATCCTTGAAACCTAAGTGGCATGAACCACCATTATCAACACAATATTGCCTTTAAAGTTCTACAACAGCTCTGGCAGCGAGGCTTGCATGTTCTGCAAACTCAGCCGCTGCTTGAGCAGTAGAGTTAGTATCCTTAAATTTCATTTTCCAATTCTGCCTGCCAACAGAAAAATTACCATTACCATCTCTAGGAAATGATTGCCCATGTTCCAGCCTTTCATCCTTGAAACCTAAGTGGCATGAACCACCATCATCAACACAATATTTCCTTGAAAGATCTACAACAGCTCTGGCAGCTAGGCTTGAATGTTCTACAAACTCAGCCGCTGCTTGATCAGCAGAGGTAGCATCCTTAAATTTCATGTTCTAATTCTACCTGCTAACAGAAAAATTACCATTAACATCTCCAGGAAATGAATGCCCACGTTCCAACCTTTCATCCTTGAAACCTAAGTGGCATGATCCACCATCATCAACACAATATTGCATTGAAAGTTCTACAACAAATCTTGCAGCTAGGCTTGCATGTTCTGCAAACTTAGCCGCTGCTTGAGCAGCAGAGGTAGCATCCTTAAATTTCATGTTCCAATTCTGCCTGCCAACAGAAAAATTACCATTACCATCTCAAGGAAATGATTGCCCATGTTCCAACCTTTCATTCTTTAAACCTAAGTGGCATGAACCATCATCATCAACAAAATATTGCCTTGAAAGTTCTATAACAGTTATGGCAGCTAGGCTTGCATGTTCTGCAAACTCAGCCGCTGCTTGAGCAATAGAGTTAGAATCCATAAATTTCATGTTCCAATTCTGCCTGCCAAAAAAAAATTACCATTACTATCTCTAGGAAATGATTGCCCATGTTCCAACCTTTCATCCTTGAAACCTAAGTGGCATGAACCACCATCATCAACACAATATTGCGTAGAAAGTTCTACAACAGCTCTGGCAGCTAGGCTTGCATTTTCTGCAAACTCAGCCGCTGCTTGAGCAGCAGAGGTAGCATCCTTAAATTTCATGTTCCAATTCTGCCTGCCAACAGAAAAATTACCATTACAATCTCCAGAAAATGATTGCCCATTTTCCAACCTTTCATCCTTGAAACCTAAGTGGCATGAACCACCATCATCAACACAATATTGCCATGAAAGTTCTACAACAGCTCTGGCAGCTAGGCTTGCATGTTCTGCAAACTTAGCCACTGCTTGAGCAGCAGAGGTAGCATCCATAAATTTCATGTTCCAATTCTGCCTGCCAACAGAAAAATTACCATTACCATCTCCAGGAAATGATTGCCCATGATTCAACCTTTCATCCTTGAAACCTAAGTGGCATGAACCATCATCATCAACACAATATTGGTTTTAAAGTTCTACAACAGCTCTGGCAGCTATGCTTGCATGTTCTGCAAACTCAGTTGCTGCTTGAGCAGGAGAGGTAGCTTTCTTAAATTTCATGTTCCAATTCTGCCTGCCAACAGAAAAATTACCATTACCATCTCCAGGAAATGATTGCCCATGTTCCAGCCTTTCATCCTTGAAACCTAAGTGGCATGAACCACCATCATCAACACAATATTGCCTTGAAAGTTCTACAACAGCTCTGGCAGCTAGGCTTGCATGTTCTGCAAACTTAGCCGCTGCTTGAGCAGCAGAGGTAGCATCCATAAATTTCATGTTCCAATTCTGCCTGCCAACAGAAAAATTACCATTACCATCTCCAGGAAATGATTGCCCATGTTTCAACCTTTCATCCTTGAAACCTAAGTGGCATGAACCACCATCATCAACACAATATTGCCTTGAAAGTTCTACAACAGCTCTGGCAGCTAGGCTTGCATGTTCTGCAAACTTAGCCGCTGCTTGAGCAGCAGAGGTAGCATCCATAAATTTCATGTTCCAATTCTGCCTGCCAACAGAAAAATTACCATTACCATCTCCAGGAAATGATTGCCCATGATTAAACCTTTCATCCTTGAAACCTAAGTGGCATGAACCACCATCATCAACACAATATTGGTTTGAAAGTTCTACAACAGCTCTGGCAGCTATGCTTGCATGTTCTGCAAACTCAGTTGCTGCTTGAGCAGCAGAGGTAGCATTCTTAAATTTCATGTTCCAATTCTGCCTGCCAACAGAAAAATTACCATTACCATCTCCAGGAAATGATTGCCCATGTTCCAGCCTTTCATCCTTGAAACCTAAGTGGCATGAACCACCATCATCAACACAATATTGCCTTGAAAGTTCTACAACAGCTCTGGCAGCTAGGCTTGCATGTTCTGCAAACTTAGCCGCTGCTTGAGCAGCAGAGGCAGCATCCATAAATTTCATGTTCCAATTCTGCCTGCCAAAAGAAAAATTACCATTACCATCTCCAGGAAATGATTGCCCATGTTTCAACCTTTCATCCTTGAAACCTAAGTGGCATGAACCACCATCATCAACACAATATTGGTTTGAAAGTTCTACAACAGCTCTGGAAGCTATGCTTGCATGTTCTGCAAACTCAGTTGCTGCTTGAGCAGCAGAGGTAGCATCCATAAATTTCATGTTCCAATTCTTCCTGCCAACAGAAAAATTACCATTACCATCTCCAGGAAATGATTGCCCATATTCCAGCCTATCATCCTTGAAACCTAAGTGGCATGAACCACCATCATCAACACAATATTGCCTTGAAAGTTCTACAACAGCTCTGACAGCTAGGCTTGCATATTCTGCAAACTTAGCCGCTGCTTGAGCAGCAGAGGTAGCATCCATAAATTTCATGTTCCAATTCTGCCTGCCAACAAAAAAATTACCATTGCCATCTCTAGGAAATGATTTCCTATGTTCCAACCTTTCATCCTTGAAACCTAAGTGGCATGAACCACCATCATCAACACAATATTGCCTAGAATGTTCTACAACAGCTCTGGCAACTAGGCTTGCATGTTCTGCAAACTCAGCCGCTGCTTGAGCAGCAGAGGTAGCATCCTTAAATTTCATGTTCCAATTCTGCCTGCCAACAGAAACATTACCATTACCATCTCCAGGAAATGATTGCCCATGTTCCAACCTTTTATCCTTGAAACCTAAGTGGCATGAACCACCATCATCTACATAATATTGCCTTGAAAGTTCTACCATAGCTCTGGCAGCTAGGCTTGCATGTTCTGCAAACTTAGCCGATGCTTGAGCAGCAGATGTAGCATCCTTAAATTTCATGTTCCAATTCTGCCTGCCAACAGAAACATTACCATTACCATCTCCAGGAAATGATTGCCCATGTTCCAACCTTTCATCCTTGAAACCTAAGTGGCATGAACCACCATCATCAACACAATATTGCCTTGAAAGTTCTACCACAGCTCTGGCAGCTAGGCTTGCATGTTCTGCAAACTCAGCCGCTGCTTGAGCAGCAGAGGTAGCATCCATAAATTTCATGTTCCAATTCTGCCTGCCAACAGAACAATTACCATTACCATCTCCAGGAAATGATTGCCCATGTTCCAACCTTTCATCCTTGAAACCTAAGTGGCATGAACCACCATTATCAACACAATATTGCCTTTAAAGTTCTACAACAGCTCTGGCATCTAGGCTTGCATGTTCTACAAACTCAGCCACTGCTTGAGCAGCAGAGGTAGCATCCTTAAATTACATGTTCCAATTCTACCTGCTAACAGAAAAAATACCATTACGATCTCCAGGAAATGAATGCCCACGTTCCAACCTTTCATCCTTGAAACCTAAGTGGCATGATCCACCATCATCAACACAATATTACCTTGAAAGTTCTACAACAGCTCTGGCAGCTAGGCTTGCATGTTCTGCAAACTTAGCCGCTGCTTGAGCAGCAGAGGTAGCATCCATAAATTTTATGTTCCAATTTTGCCTGCCAACAGAAAAATTACCATTACCATCTCCAGGAAATGATTGCCCATGTTCCAACCTTTCATCCTTGAAACCTAAGTGGCATGATCCACCATCATCAACACAATATTGCCTTGAAAGTTCTACAACAGCTCTGGCAGCTAGGCTTGCATGTTCTACAAACTCAGCCACTGCTTGAGCAGCAGAGGTAGCATCCTTAAATTACATGTTCCAATTCTACCTGCTAACAGAAAAAATACCATTACGATCTCCAGGAAATGAATGCCCACGTTCCAACCTTTCATCCTTGAAACCTAAGTGGCATGATCCACCATCATCAACACAATATTGCCGTGAAAGTTCTACAACAGCTCTGGCAGCTAGGCTTGCATGTTCTGCAAACTTAGCCGCTGCTTGAGCAGCAGAGGTAGCATCCATAAATTTCATATTCCAATTCTGCCTGCCAACAGAAAAATTACCATTGCCATCTCTAGGAAATGATTTCCCATGTTCCAACCTTTCATCCTTGAAACCTAAGTGGCATGAACCACCATCATCAACAAAATATTGGTTTGAAAGTTCTACAACAGCTCTGGCAGCTATGCTTGCATGTTCTGCAAACTCAGCTGCTGCTTGAGCAGCAAAGGTAGCATTCTTAAATTTCATGTTCTAATTCTGCCTGCCAACAGAAAAATTACCATTACCATCTCCAGGAAATGATTGCCCATGTTCCAACCTTTCATCCTTGAAACCTAAGGGGCATGAACCACCATTATCAACACAATATTGCCTTTAAAGTTCTACAACAGCTCAGGCAGCGAGGCTTGCATGTTCTGCAAACTCAGCCGCTGCTTGAGCAGTAGAGTTAGCATCCTTAAATTTCATGTTCCAATTCTGCCTGCCAACAGAAAAATTACCATTACCATCTCTAGGAAATGATTGCCCATGTTCCAGCCTTTCATCCTTGAAACCTAAGTGGCATGAACCACCATCATCACCACAATATTCCCTTAAAAGATCTACAACAGCTCCGGCAGCTAGGCTTGAATGTTCTACAAACTCAGCCGCTGCTTGATAAGCCGAGGTAGCATCCTTAAATTTCATGTTCCAATTCTAGTTGCTAACAGAAAAATTACCATTACCATCTCCAGGAAATGATTGCCCATGTTCCAACCTTTCATCCTTGAAACCTAAGTGGCATGAACCACCATCATCAACACAATATTGCCTTGAAAGTTCTACAACAGCTCTGGGAGCTAGGCTTGCATGTTCTGCAAACTCAGCCGCTGCTTGAGCAACAGAGGTAGCATCCATAAATTTCATGTTCCAATTCTGCCTGCCAATAGAAAAATTACCATTACCATCTCCAGGAAATGATTGCCCATGTTCCAACCTTTCATCCTAGAAACCTAAGTGGCATGAACCACCATCATCAACACAATATTTCCTTGAAAGTTCTACAACAGCTCTGGCAGCTAGGCTTGCATGTTATGCAAACTCAGCCGCTGCTTGAGCAGCAGAGGTAGCATCCATAAATTTCATGTTCCAATTCTGCCTGCCAACAGAAAAATTACCATTACCATCTCCAGGAAATGATTGCCCATGTTCCAACCTTTCATCCTAGAAACCTAAGTGGCATGAACCACCATCATCAACACAATATTTCCTTGAAAGTTCTACAACAGCTCTGGCAGCTAGGCTTGCATGTTATGCAAACTCAGCCGCTGCTTGAGCAGCAGAGGTAGCATCCATAAATTTCATGTTCCAATTCTGCCTGCCAACAGAAAAATTACCATTACCATCTCCAGGAAATTATTGCCCATGTTCCAACCTTTCATCCTTGAAACCTAAGTGGCATGAACCATCATCATCAACACAATATTGCCTTGAAAGTTCTACAACAGCTCTGGCAGCTAGGCTTGCATGTTCTGTAAACTCAGCCGATGCTTGAGCAGCAGAGGTAGCATCCATAAATTTCGTGTTCCAATTATGCCTGCCAATAGAAAAATTACCATTACCATCTCCAGGAAATGATTGCCCGTGTTCCAACCTTTAATCCTTGAAACCTAAGTGGCATGAACCACCATTATCAACACAATATTGCCTTGAAAATTCTACAACAGCTATGGCAACTAGGCTTGCATGTTCTGCAAACTCAGCCGCTGCTTGAGCAGCAGAGGTAGCATCCTTATATTTCATGTTCCAATTCTGCCTGCCAGCAAAAAAATTACCATTACCATCTCTAGGAAATGATTGCCCATGTTCCAACCTTTCATCCTTGAAACCTAAGTGGCATGAACCACCATCATCAACACAATATTGCCTAGAATGTTCTACAACAGCTCTGGCAGCTAGGCTTGCATGTTTTGCCAACTCAGCCGCTGCTTGAGCAGCAGAGGTAGTATCCTTAAATTTCCTGTTCCAATTCTGCCTGCCAACAGAAAAATTACCATTACCATCTCCAGGAAATGATATGCCATGTTCCAACCTTTCATCCTTGAAACCTAAGTGGCATGAACCACCATCATCTATACAATATTGCCTTGAAAGTTCTACCACAGCTCTGGCAGCTAGGCTTGCATGTTCTGCAAACTTAGCCGCCGCTTGAGCAGCAGATATAGCATCCTTAAATTTCATGTTCCAATTCTGCCTGCCAACAGAAACATTACCATTACCATCTCTAGGAAATGATTGCCCATGTTCCAACCTTTCATCCTTGAAACCTAAGTGGCATGAACCACCATCATCAACACAATATTGCCTTGAAAGTTCTACCACAGCTCTGGTAGCTAGGCTTGCATGTTCTGCAAACACAGCCGCTGCTTGAGCAGCAGAGGTAGCATCCATAAATTTCATGTTCCAATTCTGCCTGCCAACAGAATAATTACCATTACCATCTCCAGGAAATGATTGCCCATGTTCCAACCTTTCATCCTTGAAACCTAAGTGGCATGAACCACCATCATCAACACAATATTGCCTTTAAAGTTCTACAACAGCTCTGGCAGCTAGGCTTGCATGTTCTACAAACTCAGCCACTGCTTGAGCAGCAGAGGTAGCATCCTTAAATTACATGTTCCAATTCTACCTGCTAACAGAAAAAATACCATTACGATCTCCAGGAAATGAATGCCCACGTTCCAACCTTTCATCCTTGAAACCTAAGTGGCATGATCCACCATCATCAACACAATATTGCCTTGAAAGTTCTACAACAGCTCTGGCAGCTAGGCTTGCATGTTATGCAAACTCAGCCGCTGCTTGAGCAGCAGAGGTAGCATCCATAAATTTCATGTTCCAATTCTGCCTGCCAACAGAAAAATTACCATTACCATCTCCAGGAAATGATTGCCCATGTTCCAACCTTTCATCCTTGAAACCTAAGTGGCATGAACCACCATCATCAACACAATATTGCCTTGAAAGTTCTACAATAGCTCTGGCAGCTAGGCTTGCATGTTCTGTAAACTCAACCGATGCTTGAGCAGCAGAGGTAGCATCCATAAATTTCGTGTTCCAATTATGCCTGCCAATAGAAAAATTACCATTACCATCTCCAGGAAATGATTGCCCATGTTCCAACCTTTAATCCTTGAAACCTAAGTGGCAAGAACCACCATTATCAACACAATATTGCCTTGAAAATTCTACAACAGCTATGGCAACTAGGCTTGCATGTTCTGCAAACTCAGCCGCTGCTTGAGCAGCAGAGGTAGCATCCTTAAATTTCATGTTCCAATTCTGCCTGCCAACAAAAAAATTACCATTACCATCTCTAGGAAATGATTGCCCATGTTCCAACCTTTCATCCTTGAAACCTAAGTGGCATGAACCACCATCATCAACACAATATTGCCTAGAATGTTCTACAACAGCTCTGGCAGCTAGGCTTGCATGTTCTGCAAACTCAGCCGCTGCTTGAGCAGCAGAGGTAGCATCCTTAAATTTCATGTTCCAATTCTGCCTGCCAACAAAAAAATTACCATTACCATCTCCAGGAAATGATTGCCCATGTTCCAACCTTTCATCCTTGAAACCTAAGTGGCATGAACCACTATCATCAACACAATATTGCCTTGAAAGTTCTACCACAGCTCTGGCAGCTAGGCTTGCATGTTCTGCAAACTCAGCCGCTGCTTGAGCAGCAGAGGTAGCATCCATAAATTTCATGTTCCAATTTTGCCTGCCAACAGAACAATTACCATTACCATCTCCAGGAAATGATTGCCCATGTTCCAACCTTTCATCCTTGAAACCTAAGTGGCATGAACCACCATTATCAACACAATATTGCCTTTAAAGTTCTACAACAGCTCTGGCAGCTAGGCTTGCATGTTCTACAAACTCAGCCACTGCTTGAGCAGCAGAGGTAGCATCCTTAAATTACATGTTCCAATTCTACCTGCTAACTGAAAAAATACCATTACGATCTCCAGGAAATGAATGCCCACGTTCCAACCTTTCATCCTTGAAACCTAAGTGGCATGAACCACCATCATCAACAAAATATAGGTTTGAAAGTTCTACAACAGCTCTGGCAGCTATGCTTGCATGTTCTGCAAACTCAGCTGCTGCTTGAGCAGCAGAGGTAGCATTCTTAAATTTCATGTTCCAATTCTGTCTGCCAACAGAAAAATTACCATTACCATCTCCAGGAAATGATTGCCCATGTTCCAACCTTTCATCCTTGAAACCTAAGTGGCATGAACCACCATTATCAACACAATATTGCCTTTAAAGTTCTACAACAGCTCTGGCAGCGAGGCTTGCATGTTCTGCAAACTCAGCCGCTGCTTGAGCAGTAGAGTTAGCATCCTTAAATTTCATGTTCCAATTTTGCCTGCCAACAGAAAAATTACCATTACCATCTCTAGGAAATGATTGCCCATGTTCCAGCCTTTCATCCTTGAAACCTAAGTGGCATGAACCACCATCATCAACACAATATTCGCTTGAAAGATCCACAACAGCTCCGGCAGCTAGGCTTAAATGTTCTACAAACTCAGCCGCTGCTTGATAAGCCGAGGTAGCATCCTTAAATTTCATGTTCCAATTCTACTTGCTAACAGAAAAATTACCATTACCATCTCCAGGAAATGATTGCCCATGTTCCAACCTTTCATCCTTGAAACCTAAGTGGCATGAACCACCATCATCAACACAATATTGCCTTGAAAGTTCTACAACAGCTCTGGCAGCTAGGCTTGCATGTTCTGCAAACTCAGTCGTTGCTTGAGCAGCAGAGGTAGCATCCATAAATTTCATGTTCCAATTCTGCCTGCCAATAGAAAAATTACCATTACCATCTCCAGGAAATGATTGCCCATGTTCCAACCTTTCATCCTTGAAACCTAAGTGGCATGAACCACCATCATCAACACAATATTGCCTTGAAAGTTCTACAACAGCTCTGGCAGCTAGGCTTGCATGTTCTACAAACTCAGCCGCTGCTTGAGCAGCAGAGGTAGCATCCTTAAATTTCATGTTCCAATTCTGCCTGCCAACAAAACAATTACCATTACCATCTCCAGGAAATGATTGCCCATGTTCCAACCTTTCATCCTAGAAACCTAAGTGGCATGAACCACCATCATCAACACAATATTGCCTTGAAAGTTCTACAACAGCTCTGGCAGCTAGGCTTGCATGTTATGCAAACTCAGCCGCTGCTTGAGCAGCAGAGGTAGCATCCATAAATTTCATGTTCCAATTCTGCCTACCAACAGAAAAATTACCATTACCATCTCCAGGAAATGATTGCCCATGTTCCAACCTTTCATCCTTGAAACCTAAGTGGCATGAACCACCATCATCAATAAAATATTGCCTTGAAAGTTCTACAACAGCTCTGGCAGCTAGGCTTGCATGTTCTGTAAACTCAGCCGATGTTTGAGCAGCAGAGGTAGCATCCATAAATTTCGTGTTCCAATTATGCCTGCCAATAGAAAAATTACCATTACCATCTCCAGGAAATGATTGCCCGTGTTCCAACCTTTAATCCTTGAAACCTAAGTGGCATGAACCACCATTATCAACACAATATTGCCTTGAAAATTCTACAACAGCTATGGCAACTAGGCTTGCATGTTCTGCAAACTCAGCCGCTGCTTGAGCAGCAGAGGTAGCATCCTTAAATTTCATGTTCCAATTCTGCCTGCCAACAAAAAAATTACCATTACCATCTCTAGGAAATGATTGCCCATGTTCCAACCTTTCATCCTTGAAACCTAAGTGGCATGAACCACCATCATCAACACAATATTGCCTAGAATGTTCTACAACAGCTCTGGCAGCTAGGCTTGCATGTTCTGCAAACTCAGCCGCTGCTTGAGCAGCAGACGTAGCATCCTTAAATTTCATGTTCCAATTCTGCCTGCTAACAGAAAAATTACCATTACCATCTCCAGGAAATGATTGCCCATGTTCCAACCTTTCATCCTTGAAACCTAAGTGGCATGAACCACCATCATCTACAAAATATTGCCTTGAAAGTTCTACCACAGCTCTGGCAGCTAGGCTTGCATGTTCTACAAACTTAGCCGCTGCTTGAGCAGCAGATGTAGCATCCTTAAATTTCATGTTCCAATTCTGCCTGCCAACAGAAACATTACCATTACCATCTCCAGGAAATGATTGCCCATGTTCCAACCTTTCATCCTTGAAACCTAAGTGGCATGAACTACCATCATCAACACAATATTGCCTTGAAAGTTCTACCACAGCTCTGGCAGCTAGGCTTGCATATTCTGCAAACTCAGCCGCTGCTTGAGCAGCAGAGGTAGCATCCATAAATTTCATGTTCCAATTCTGCCTGCCAACAGAACAATTACCATTACCATCTCCAGGAAATGATTGCCCATGTTCCAACCTTTCATCCTTGAAACCTAAGTGGCATGATCCACCATCATCAACACAATATTGCCTTGAAAGTTCTACAACAGCTCTGGCAGCTAGGCTTGCATGTTCTGTAAACTCAGCCGATGCTTGAGCAGCAGAGGTAGCATCCATAAATTTCGTGTTCCAATTATGCCTGCCAATAGAAAAATTACCATTACCATCTCCAGGAAATGATTGCCCGTGTTCCAACCTTTCATCCTTGAAACCTAAGTGGCATGAACTACCATCATCAACACAATATTGCCTTGAAAGTTATACCACAGCTCTGGCAGCTAGGCTTGCATGTTCTGCAAACTCAGCCGCTGCTTGAGCAGCAGAGGTAGCATCCATAAATTTCATGTTCCAATTCTGCCTGCCAACAGAACAATTACCATTACCATCTCCAGGAAATGATTGCCCATGTTCCAACCTTTCATCCTTGAAACCTAAGTGGCATGATCCACCATCATCAACACAATATTGCCTTGAAAGTTCTACAACAGCTCTGGCAGCTAGGCTTGCATGTTCTGTAAACTCAGCCGATGCTTGAGCAGCAGAGGTAGCATCCATAAATTTCGTGTTCCAATTATGCCTGCCAATAGAAAAATTACCATTACCATCTCCAGGAAATGATTGCCCGTGTTCCAACCTTTAATCCTTGAAACCTAAGTAGCATGAACCACCATTATCAACACAATATTGCCTTGAAAATTCTACAACAGCTATGGCAACTAGGCTTGCATGTTCTGCAAACTCAGCCGCTGCTTGAGCAGCAGAGGTAGCATCCTTAAATTTCATGTTCCAATTCTGCCTGCCAACAAAAAAATTACCATTACCATCTCTAGGAAATTATTGCCCATGTTCCAAACTTTCATCCTTGAAACCTAAGTGGCATGAACCACCATCATCAACACAATATTGCCTAGAAAGTTCTACAACAGCTCTGGCAGCTAGGCTTGCATGTTCTGCAAACTCAGCCGCTGCTTGAGCAGCAGACGTAGCATCCTTAAATTTCATGTTCCAATTCTGCCTGCTAACAGAAAAATTACCATTACCATCTCCAGGAAATGATTGCCCATGTTCCAACCTTTCATCCTTGAAACCTAAGTGGCATGAACCACCATCATCTACAAAATATTGCCTTGAAAGTTCTACCACAGCTCTGGCAGCTAGGCTTGCATGTTCTACAAACTTAGCCGCTGCTTGAGCAGCAGATGTAGCATCCTTAAATTTCATGTTCCAATTCTGCCTGCCAACAGAAACATTACCATTACCATCTCCAGGAAATGATTGCCCATGTTCCAACCTTTCATCCTTGAAACCTAAGTGGCATGAACCACCATCATCAACACAATATTGCCTTGAAAGTTCTACCACAGCTCTGGCAGCTAGGCTTGCATGTTCTGCAAACTCAGCCACTGCTTGAGCAGCAGAGGTAGCATCCATAAATTTCATGTTCCAATTCTGCCTGCCAAC
This sequence comes from Nicotiana tomentosiformis, assembly GCF_000390325.3. NCBI lineage: Eukaryota > Viridiplantae > Streptophyta > Magnoliopsida > Solanales > Solanaceae > Nicotiana > Nicotiana tomentosiformis. The sequence continues at coordinate 17,138 of NW_027174734.1, read as the reverse complement.
AGAACAATTACCATTACCATCTCCAGGAGATGATTGCCCATGTTCCAACCTTTCATCCTTGAAACCTAAGTGGCATGATCCACCATCATCAACACAATATTGCCTTGAAAGTTCTACAACAGCTCTGGCATCTAGGCTTGCATGTTCTGCAAACTTAGCCGCTGCTTGAGCAGCAGAGGTAGCATCCATAAATTTCATGTTCCAATTCTGCCTGCCAACAGAAAAATTACCATTGCCATCTCTAGGAAATGATTTCCCATGTTCCAACCTTTCATCCTTGAAACCTAAGTGGCATGAACCACCATCATCAACAAAATATAGGTTTGAAAGTTCTACAACAGCTCTGGCAGCTATGCTTGCTTGTTCTGCAAACTCAGCTGCTGCTTGAGCAGCAGAGGTAGCATCCTTAAATTTCATGTTCCAATTCTGCCTGCCAACAGAAAAATTACCATTACCATCTCCAGGAAATGATTGCCCATGTTCCAACCTTTCATCCTTGAAACCTAAGTGGCATGAACCACCATCATCAACACAATATTGCCTTGAAAGTTCTACAACAGCTCTGGCAGCTAGGCTTGCATGTTCTGTAAACTCAGCCGATGCTTGAGCAGCAGAGGTAGCATCCATAAATTTCATGTTCCAATTCTGCCTGCCAACAGAAAAATTACCATTACCATCTCCAGGAAATGATTGCCCGTGTTCCAACCTTTCATCCTTGAAACCTAAGTGGCATGAACCACCATCATCAACACAATATTGCCTTGAAAATTCTACAACAGCTCTGGCAGCTAGGCTTGCATGTTCGGCAAACTTAGCCGCTGCTTGAGCAGCAGAGGTAGCATCCTTAAATTTCATGTTCCAATTCTGCCTGCCAACAAAACAATTACCATTACCATCTCCAGGAAATGATTGCCCATGTTCCAACCTTTCATCCTTGAAACCTAAGTGGCATGAACCACCATCATCAACACAATATTGCCATGAATGTTCTACAACAGCTCTGGCAACTAGGCTTGCATGTTCTGCAAACTCAGCCGCTGCTTGAGCAGCAGAGGTAGCATCCTTAAATTTCATGTTCCAATTCTGCCTGCCAACAGAAAAATTACCATTACCATCTCCAGGAAATGATTGCCCATGTTCCAACCTTTCATCCTTGAAACCTAAGTGGCATGAACCACCATCATCTACACAATATTGCCTTGAAAGTTCTACCACAGCTCTGGCAGCTAGGCTTGCATGTTCTGCAAACTCAGCCGCTGCTTGAGCAGCAGAGGTAGCATCCTTAAATTTCATGTTCCAATTCTGCCTGCCAACAGAAAAATTACCATTACCATCTCCAGGAAATGATTGCCCATGTTCCAACCTTTCATCCTTGAAACCTAAGTGGCATGAACCACCATCATCAACACAATATTGCCTTGAAAGTTCTACAACAGCTCTGGCAGCTAGGCTTGCATGTTCTGCAAACTCAGCCGCTGCTTGAGCAGCAGAGGTAGCATCCATAAATTTCATGTTCCAATTCTGCCTGCCAACAGAACAATTACCATTACCATCTCCAGGAAATGATTGCCCATGTTCCAACCTTTCATCCTTGAAACCTAAGTGGCATGAACCACCATTATCAACACAATATTGCCTTTAAAGTTCTACAACAGCTCTGGCAGCTAGGCTTGCATGTTCTACAAACTCAGCCACTGCTTGAGCAGCAGAGGTAGCATCCTTAAATTTCATGTTCCAATTCTGCCTGCTAACAGAAAAATTACCATTACCATCTCCAGGAAATGATTGCCCATGTTCCAACCTTTCATCCTTGAAACCTAAGTGGCATGATCCACCATCATCAACACAATATTGCCTTGAAAGTTCTACAACAGCTCTGGCAGCTAGGCTTGCATGTTCTGCAAACTTAGCCGCTGCTTGAGCAGCAGAGGTAGCATCCTTAAATTTCATGTTCCAATTCTGCCTGCCAATAGAAAAATTACCATTACCATCTCCAGGAAATGATTGCCCATGTTCCAACCTTTCATCCTTGAAACCTAAGTGGCATGAACCACCATCATCAACACAATATTGCCTTGAAAGTTCTACAACAGCTCTGGCAGCTAGGCTTGCATGTTCTGCAAACTCAGCCGCTGCTTGAGCAGCAGAGGTAGCATCCATAAATTTCATGTTCCAATTCTGCCTGCCAACAGAAAAATTACCATTACCATCTCCAGGAAATGATTGCCCATGTTCCAACCTTTCATCCTTGAAACCTAAGTGGCATGAACCACCATCATCAACACAATATTGCCTTGAAAGTTCTACAACAGCTCTGGCAGCTAGGCTTGCATGTTCTGCAAACTCAGCCGCTGCTTGAGCAGCAGAGGTAGCATCCATAAATTTCATGTTCCAATTCTGCCTGCCAACAGAACAATTACCATTACCATCTCCAGGAAATGATTGCCCATGTTCCAACCTTTCATCCTTGAAACCTAAGTGGCATGAACCACCATCATCAACACAATATTGCCTTGAAAGTTCTACAACAGCTCTGGCAGCTAGGCTTGCATGTTCTGCAAACTCAGCCGATGCTTGAGCAGCAGAGGTAGCATCCTTAATTTTCATGTTCCAATTCTGCTTGCCAACAGAAAAATTACCATTACCATCTCCAGGAAATGATTGCCCATGTTCCAACCTTTCATCCTTGAAACCTAAGTGGCATGAACCACCATTATCAACACAATATTGCCTTGAAAGTTCTACAACAGCTCTGGCAGCTAGGCTTGCATGTTCTGCAAACTCAGCCGCTGCTTGAGCAGTAGAGGTAGCATCCTTAAATTTCATGTTCCAATTCTGCCTGCCAACAGAAAAATTACCATTACCATCTCTAGGAAATGATTGCCCATGTTCCAACCTTTCATCCTTGAAACCTAAGTGGCATGAACCACCATCATCAACACAATATTGCCTTGAAAGTTCTACAACAGCTCTGGCAGCTAGGCTTGCATGTTCTGTAAACTCAGCCGATGCTTGAGCAGCAGAGGTAGCATCCTTAAATTTCATGTTCCAATTCTGCTTGCTAACAGAAAAATTACCATTACCATCTCCAGGAAATGATTGCCCATGTTCCAACCTTTCATCCTTGAAACCTAAGTGGCATGAACCACCATCATCAACACAATATTGCCTTGAAAGTTCTACAATAGCTCTGGCAGCTAGGCTTGCATGTTCTGCAAACTCAGCCGCTGCTTGAGCAGCAGAGGTAGCATCCTTAAATTTCATGTTCCAATTCTGCCTGCCAACAGAAAAATTACCATTACCATCTCCAGGAAATGATTGCCCATGTTCCAACCTTTCATCCTTGAAACCTAAGTGGCATGAACCACCATCATCAACACAATATTGCCTTGAAAGTTCTACAACAGCTCTGGCAGCTAGGCTTGCATGTTCTGCAAACTCAGCCGCTGCTTGAGCAGCAGAGGTAGCATCCTTAAATTTCATGTTCCAATTCTACCTGCCAACAGAAAAATTACCATTACCATCTCCAGGAAATGATTGCCCATGTTCCAACCTTTCATCCTTGAAACCTAAGTGGCATGAACCACCATCATCAACACAATATTGCCTTGAAAGTTCTACAACAGCTCTGGCAGCTAGGCTTGCATGTTCTGCAAACTCAGCCGCTGCTTGAGCAGCAGAGGTAGCATCCATAAATTTCATGTTCCAATTCTGCCTGCCAACAGAAAAATTACCATTACCATCTCCAGGAAATGATTGCCCATGTTCCAACCTTTCATCCTTGAAACCTAAGTGGCATGAACCACCATCATCAACACAATATTGCCTTGAAAGTTCTACAACAGCTCTGGCAGCTATGCTTGCATGTTCTGCAAACTCAGCCGCTGCTTGAGCAGCAGAGGTAGCATCCTTAAATTTCATGTTCCAATTCTGCCTGCCAACAGAAAAATTACCATTACCATCTCCAGGAAATGATTGCCCATGTTCCAACCTTTCATCCTTGAAACCTAAGTGGCATGAACCACCATTATCAACACAATATTGCCTTGAAAGTTCTACAACAGCTCTGGCAGCTAGGCTTGCATGTTCTGTAAACTCAGCCGATGCTTGAGCAGCAGAGGTAGCATCCATAAATTTTGTGTTCCAATTATGCCTGCCAACAGAAAAATTACCATTACCATCTCCAGGAAATGATTGCCCGTGTTCCAACCTTTAATCCTTGAAACCTAAGTGGCATGAACCACCATTATCAACACAATATTGCCTTGAAAATTCTACAACAGCTATGGCAACTAGGCTTGCATGTTCTGCAAACTCAGCCGCTGCTTGAGCAGCAGAGGTAGCATCCTTAAATTTCATGTTCCAATTCTGCCTGCCAACAAAAAAATTACCATTACCATCTCTAGGAAATGATTGCCCATGTTCCAACCTTTCATCCTTGAAACCTAAGTGGCATGAACCACCATCATCAACACAATATTGCCTAGAATGTTCTACAACAGCTCTGGCAGCTAGGCTTGCATGTTCTGCAAACTCAGTCGCTGCTTGAGCAGCAGACGTAGCATCCTTAAATTTCATGTTCCAATTCTACTTGCCAACAGAAAAATTACCATTACCATCTCCAGGAAATGATTGCCCATGTTCCAACCTTTCATCCTTGAAACCTAAGTGGCATGAACCACCATCATCTACACAATATTGCCTTGAAAGTTCTACCACAGCTCTGGCAGCTAGGCTTGCATGTTCTACAAACTTAGCCGCTGCTTGAGCAGCAGATGTAGCATCCTTAAATTTCATGTTCCAATTCTGCCTGCCAACAGAACAATTACCATTACCATCTCCAGGAAATGATTGCCCATGTTCCAACCTTTTATCCTTGAAACCTAAGTGGCATGAACCACCATCATCAACACAATATTGCCTTGAAAGTTCTACCACAGCTCTGGCAGCTAGGCTTGCATGTTCTGCAAACTCAGCCGCTGCTTGAGCTGCAGAGGTAGCATCCATAAATTTCATGTTCCAATTCTGCCTGCCAACAGAACAATTACCATTACCATCTCCAGGAAATGATTGCCCATGTTCCAACCTTTCATCCTTGAAACCTAAGTGGCATGAACCACCATTATCAACACAATATTGCCTTTAAAGTTCAACAACAGCTATGGCAACTAGGCTTGCATGTTCTACAAACTCAGCCACTGCTTGAGCAGCAGACGTAGCATCCTTAAATTTCATGTTCCAATTCTGCCTGCCAACAGAAAAATTACCATTACCATCTCCAGGAAATGATTGCCCATGTTCCAACCTTTCATCCTTGAAACCTAAGTGGCATGAACCACCATCATCAACACAATATTGCCTAGAATGTTCTACAACAGCTCTGGCAGCTAGGCTTGCATGTTCTGCAAACTCAGCCGCTGCTTGAGCAGCAGACGTAGCATCCTTAAATTTCATGTTCCAATTCTGCCTGCCAACAGAAAAATTACCATTACCATCTCCAGGAAATGATTGCCCATGTTCCAACCTTTCATCCTTGAAACCTAAGTGGCATGAACCACCATCATCTACACAATATTGCCTTGAAAGTTCTACCACAGCTCTGGCAGCTAGGCTTGCATGTTCTACAAACTTAGCCGCTGCTTGAGCAGCAGATGTAGCATCTTTAAATTTCATGTTCCAATTCTGCCTGCCAACAGAACAATTACCATTACCATCTCCAGGAAATGATTGCCCATGTTCCAACCTTTTATCCTTGAAACCTAAGTGGCATGAACCACCATCATCAACACAATATTGCCTTGAAAGTTCTACCACAGCTCTGGCAGCTAGGCTTGCATGTTCTGCAAACTCAGCCGCTGCTTGAGCAGCAGAGGTAGCATCCATAAATTTCATGTTCCAATTCTACCTGCCAACAGAACAATTACCATTACCATCTCCAGGAAATGATTGCCCATGTTCCAACCTTTCATCCTTGAAACCTAAGTGGCATGAACCACCATTATCAACACAATAATGCCTTTAAAGTTCTACAACAGCTCTGGCAGCTAGGCTTGCATGTTCTACAAACTCAGCCACTGCTTGAGCAGCAGAGGTAGCAACCTTAAATTACATGTTCCAATTCTACCTCCTAACAGAAAAAATACCATTACGATCTCCAGGAAATGAATGCCCATGTTCCAACCTTTCATCCTTGAAACCTAAGTGGCATGATCCACCATCATCAACACAATATTGCCTTGAAAGTTCTACATCAACTCTGGCAGCTAGGCTTGCATGTTCGGCAAACTTAGCCGCTGCTTGAGCAGCAGAGGTAGCATCCTTAAATTTCATGTTCCAATTCTGCCTGCCAACAAAACAATTACCATTACCATCTCCAGGAAATGATTGCCCATGTTCCAACCTTTCATCCTTGAAACCTAAGTGGCATGAACCACCATCATCAACACAATATTGCCATGAAAGTTCTACAACAGCTCTGGCAGCTAGGCTTGCATGTTCTGCAAACTCAGCCGCTGCTTGAGCAGCAGAGATAGCATCCATAAATTTCATGTTCCAATTCTGCCTGCCAACAGAAAAATTACCATTACTATCTCCAGGAAATGATTGCCCATGTTCCAACCTTTCATCCTTGAAACCTAAGTGGCATGAACCACCATCATCAACACAATATTGCCTTGAAAGTTCAACAACTGCTCTGGCAGCTGAGGCTTGCATGTTCTGCAAACTCAGCCGATGCTTGAGCAATAGAGGTAGCATCCATAAATTTCATGTTCCAATTCTGCCTGCCAACAGAAAAATTACCATTACCATCTCCAGGAAATGATTGCCCGTGTTCCAACCTTTCATCCTTGAAACCTAAGTGGCATGAACCACCATCATCAACACAATATTGCCTTGAAAATTCTACAACAGCTATGGCAACTAGGCTTGCATGTTCTGCAAACTCAGCCGCTGCTTGAGAAGCAGAGGTAGCATCCTTAAATTTCATGTTCCAATTCTGCCTGTCTAAAAAAAAATTACCATTACCATCTCTAGGAAATGATTGCCCATGTTCCAACCTTTCATCCTTAAAACCTAAGTAGCATGAACCACCATCATCAACACAATATTGCCTTGAAAGTTCAACAACTGCTCTGGCAGCTAGGCTTGCATGTTCTGCAAACTCAGCCGATGCTTGAGCAATAGAGGTAGCATCCATAAATTTCATGTTCCAATTCTGCCTGCCAACAGAAAAATTACCATTACCATCTCCAGGAAATGATTGCCCGTGTTCCAACCTTTCATCCTTGAAACCTAAGTGGCATGAACCACCATCATCAACACAATATTGCCTTGAAAATTCTACAACAGCTATGGCAACTAGGCTTGCATGTTCTGCAAACTAAGCCGCTGCTTGAGCAGCAGAGGTAGCATCCTTAAATTTCATGTTCCAATTCTGCCTGTCAACAAAAAAAAAAAAAACCATTACCATCTCTAGGAAATGATTGCCCATGTTCCAACCTTTCATCTTTGAAACCTAAGTGGCATGAACCACCATCGTCAACACAATATTGCCTAGAAAGTTCTACAACAGCTCTGGTAGCTAGGCTTGCATGCTTTGCAAACTCAGCCGCAGCTTGAGCAGCAGAGGTAGCATCCTTAAATTTCATGTTCCAATTCTGCCTGCCAATAGAAAAATTACCATTACCATCTCCAGGAAATGATTGCCCATGTTCCAACCTTTCATCCTTGAAACCTAAGTAGCATGAACCACCATCACCAACACAATATTGCCTTGAAAGTTCTACCACAGCTCTGGCAGCTAGGCTTGCATGTTCTGCAAACTCAGCCGCTGCTTGAGCAGCAGAGGTAGCATCCATAAATTTCATGTTCCAATTCTGCCTGCCAACAGAATAATTACCATTACCATCTCCAGGAAATGATTGCCCATGTTCCAACCTTTCATCCTTGAAACCTAAGTGGCATGAACCACCATCATCAACACAATATTGCCTTGAAAGTTCTACAACAGCTCTGGCAGCTAGACTTGCATGTTCTACAAACTCAGCCGCTGCTTGAGCAGCAGAGGTAGCATCCTTAAATTTCATGTTCGAATTCTGCCTGCCAATAGAATAATTACTATTACCATCTCTAGGAAATGATTGCCCATGTTCCAACCTTTCATCCTTGAAACCTAAGTGGCATGAACCACCATTATCAACACAATATTGCCTTTAAAGTTCTACAACAGCTCTGGCAGCTAGGCTTGCATGTTCTACAAACTCAGCCACTTCTTGAGCAGTAGAGGTAGCATCCTTAAATTTCATATTTCAATTCTACCTGATAGAAGAAAAATTACCATTACCATCTCCAGGAAATGAATGCCCACGTTCCAACCTTTCATCCTTGAAACCTAAGTGGCATGATCCACCATCATCAACACAATATTGCCTTGAAAGTTCTACAATAACGCTGGCAGCTAGGCTTGCATGTTCTGCAAACTTAGCCGCTGCTTGAGCAGCAGAGGTAGCATCCTTAAATTTCATGTTCCAATTCTGCCTGCCAACAGAAATATTACCATTACCATCTCTATGAAATGATTGCCCATGTTCCAACTTTTCATCCTTGAAACCTAAGTGGCATGAACATCCATCATCAACAAAATATTGCCTTGAAAGTTCTACAACAGCTCTGGCAGCTAAGCTTGCAGGTTCTGCAAACTCAGCCACTGCTTGAGCAGCAGAGTTAGCATTGTTAAATTTCATGTTCCAATTTTGCCTGCCAACAGAAAAATTACTATTAACATCTTTAGGAAATGATTGCCCATGTTCCAACCTTTCATCCTTGAAACCTAAGTGGCATGAACCACCATCATCAACACAATATTGCCTTGAAAGTTCTACAAGAGCTCTGCAGGGAGGCTTGCAGGTTCTGCAAACTCAGCCGCTGCTTGAGCACCAGATTTAGCATCCTTAAATTTCATGTTCCAATTCTGCCTGCCAACAGAAAAATTACCATTACCATCTCTAGGAAATGATTGCCCATGTTCCAACCTTTCATCCTTGAAACCTAAGTGGCATGAACCACCATCATCAACACAATATTGCCTTGAAAGTTCTACAACAGCTCTGGCAGCTAGGCTTGCATGTTCTGTAAACTCAGCCGATGCTTGAGCAGCAGAGGTAGCATCCATAAATTTGGTGTTCCGATTATGCCTGCCAACAGAAAAATTACCATTACCATCTCCAGGAAATGATTGCCCATGTTCCAACCTTTAATCCTTGAAACCTAAGTGGCATGAACTACCATTATCAACACAATATTGTCTTGAGAATTCTACAACAGCTCTGGCAGCTAGGCTTGCATTTTATGCAAACTCAGCCGCTGCTTGAGCAGCAGAGGTAGCATCCATAAATTTCATGTTCCAATTCTGCCTGCCAACAGAAAAATTACCATTACCATCTCCAGGAAATGATTGCCCATGTTCCAACCTTTCATCCTTGAATCCTAAGTGGCATGAACTACCATCATCAACACAATATTACCTTGAAAGTTCTACAACAGCTCTGGCAGCTAGGCTTGCATGTTCTGTAAACTCAGCCGATGTTTGAGCAGCAGAGGTTGCATCCATAAATTTCATGTTCCAATTATGCCTGCCAACAGAAAAATTACCATTACCATCTCCAGGAAATGATTGCCCATGTTCCAACCTTTCATCCTTGAAACCTAAGTGGCATGAACCACCATCATCAACACAATATTGCCTAGAAAGTTCTACAACAGCTCTGGCATCTAGGCTTGCATGTTCTGCAAACTCAGCCACCGCTTGAACGGCAGAGGTAGCATCCTTAAATTTCATGTTCCAATTCTGCCTGCCAACAGAAAAATTACCATTACCATCTCCAGGAAATGATTGCCCATGTTCCAACCTTTCATCCTTGAAACCTAAGTGGCATGAACAACCATCATCAACACAATATTGCCTTGAAAGTTCTACCACAGCTCTGGCAGCTAGGCTTGCATGTTCTGCAAACTCAGCTGCTGCTTGAGCAGCAGAGGTAGCATCCTTAAATTTCATGTTCCAATTCTGCCTGCCAACAGAAAAATTACCATTACCATCTCCAGGAAATGATTGCCCAGGTTCCAACCTTTCATCCTTGAAACCTAAGTGGCATGAACCACCATCATCAACACAATATTGCCTTGAAAGTTCTACAACAGCTTTGGCAGCTAGGCTTGCATGTTCTGCAAACTCAGTCGTTGCTTGAGCAGCAGAGGTAGCATCCATAAATTTCATGTTCCAATTCTGCCTGCCAACAGAAAAATTACCATTACCATCTCCAGGAATTGATTACCCATGTTCCAACCTTTCATCCTTAAAACCTAAGTGGCATGAACCACCATCATCAACCCAATATTTCCTTTAAAGTTCTACTACAGCTCTGGCAGCGAGGCATGCATGTTCTGCAAACTCAGCCGCTGCTTTAGCAGCAGAGTTAGCATCCTTAAATTTCATGTTACAATTCTGCCTGCCAACAGAAAAATTACCATTACCATCTCTAGGAAATGATTGCCCATGTTCCAACCTTTCATCCTTGAAACCTAAGTGGCATGAACTACCATTATCAACACAATATTGCCTTTAAAGTTCTACAACAGCTCTGGCAGCTAGGCTTGCATGTTCTACAAACTCAGCCACTTCTTGAGCAGCAGAGGTAGCATCCTTAAATTTCATATTCCAATTCTACCTGATAACAGAAAAATTACCATTACCATCTCCAGGAAATGAATGCCCACGTTCCAACCTTTCATCCTTGAAACCTAAGTGGCATGATCCACCATTATCAACACAATATTGCCTTAAAAGTTCTACAATAACGCTGGCAGCTAGGCTTGCATGTTCTGCAAACTTAGCCGCTGCTTGAGCAGCAGAGGTAGCATCCTTAAATTTCATGTTCCAATTCTGCCTGCCAACAGAAATATTACCATTACCATCTCTAGGAAATGATTGCCCATGTTCCAACTTTTCATCCTTGAAACCTAAGTGGCATGAACATCCATCGACTTGTATATTATGCAAACTTAGCCGCTGCTTAAGCAGCAGAGGTAGCATCGTTAAATTTCATGTTCATATTATGTCTGCCAATAGAAAAATTACCATTACCATCTCTAGGAAATGATTGCCCATGTTCCAACCTTTCATCCTTGAAACCTTAGTGGCATGAACCACCATCATCAATACAATATTGCCTTAAAAGTTCTACAACAGCTCTGGCAGCTAGGCGTGAATGTTCTGTAAACTCAGCCGCTGCTTGAGCAGCAGAGGTAGCATCCTTAAATTTCATGTTCCAATTCTGCCTGCCAACCAAAAAATTACCATTACCATCTCGAGAAAATGATTGCCCATGTTCCAACCTTTCATCCTTGAAACCCAAGTGGCATGAACCACCATCATCAACACAATATTGCCTTGAAAGTTCTATAACAGCTCTGGCAGCTAGGCTTGAATGTTCTGCAAACACTGCCACTGCTTGAGCAGCAGAATTAGCATCCTTAAATTTCATGTATCAATTCTGCCTGCCAACAGAAAAATTACCATTACCGTCTCCAGGAAATGATTGCCCATGTTCCAGCCTTTCATCCTTGAAACCTAAGTGGCATGAACCACCATCTTCCACACAATATTGCCTTCCAAGTTCTACAACAGATCTGGCAGCTAGGCTTGAATGTTCTACAAACTCAGCCACTGCTTGAGCAGCAGAGGTAGCATCCTAAAATTTCATGTTCCAATTCGGCATGCCAACCGAAAAATAACCATTACCATCTCCAGGAAATGATTGCCCATGTTCCAACCTTTCATACTTGAAACCTAAGTGGCATGCACCACCATCATCAACACAATATTGCCTTGAAAGTTCTACAAAAGCTCTGGCGGCTAGGCTTGCATGTTCTGCAAAGTCAGCCGCTGCTTAAGCAGCAGAGGTAGCATCCTTAAATTTCATGTTCCAATTCTGCCTGCCAACAGAAAAATTACCATTACCATCTCTAGGAAATGATTGCCCATGTTCCAATCTTTCATCCTTGAAACCTAAGTGGCATGAACCACCATCATCAACACAATATTGCCTTGAAAGTTCTACAACAGCTGTGGCAGCTAGGCTTGCATGCTCTATAAACTCAGCCGCTGCTTGAGCAGCAGAGGTAGCATCCTTAAATTTCATGTTCCAATTCTGCCTGCCAACAGAAAAATTACCATTACCATCTCCAGGAAATGATTGCCCATGTTCCAACCTTTCCTACTTGAAACCTAAGTGGCATGAACCACCATCATCCACATAATATTGCCTTCCAAGTTCTACAACAGATCTGGCAGCTAGGCTTGAATGTTCTAAAAACTCAGCCGCTGCTTGAGCAGCAGAGGTAACATCCTAAAATTTAATGTTCCAATTCGGCATGCCAACCGAAAAATAACCATTACCATCTCCAGGAAATGATTGCCCATGTTCCAACCTTTCATACTTGAAACCTAAGTGGCATGCACCACCATCATCAACACAATATTGCATTAAAAATTCTACAACAGCTCTGGCAGCTAGGCTTGCATGTTCTGCAAACTCAGTCGCTGCTTAAGCAGTAGAGGTAGCATCCTTAAATTTCACGTTCTAATTCTTCTTGCCAACAAAAAATTTACCATTACCATCTCCAGGAAATGATTGCCCATGTTCCAACCTTTCATCTTTGAAACCTTAGTGGCATGAACTACCATCATCAACACAATATTGCCTTGAAAGTTCTACAACAGCTCTGGCAGCTAGGCTTGAATGTTCTGTAAACTCAGCCGCTGCTTGAGCAGCAGAGGTAGCATCCATAAATTTCATGTTCAAATTCTGCCTGCCAACCAAAAAATTGCCATTACCATCTCGAGGAAATGATTGTCCATGTTCCAACCTTTCATCATTGAAACCTAAGTGGCATGAACCACCATCATCAACACAATATTTCCTTTAAAGTTCTACAACAGCTCTGGCACCTAGGCTTGCATGCTCTGCAAAGTCAGATGCTGCTTGAGAAGTAGAGGTAGCATCCTTAAATTTCATGTTCCAATTCTGCCTGCCAACCGAAATATTACCATTACCATCTCCAGGAAATGATTGCCCATGTTCCAACCTTTCATCCTTGAAACCTTAGTGGCATGAACCACCATCATCAACACAATATTGCCTTGAAAGTTCTACAACAGCTCTGGCAGCTAGGCGTGAATGTTCTGTAAACTCAGCCGCTGCTTGAGCAGCAGAGGTAGCATCCTTAAATTTCATGTTCCAATTCTTCCTGCCAACCAAAAAATTACCATTACCATCTCGAGGAAATGATTGCCCATGTTCCAAACTTTCATCCTTGAAACCCAAGTGGCATGAACCACCATCATCAACACAATATTGCCTTGAAAGTTCTACAACAGCTCTGGCAGCTAGGCTTGCATGTTCTGCAAACACAGCCGCTACTTGAGCAGCAGAGGTAGCATCCTTAAATTTCATGTATCAATTCTGCCTGCCAACAGAAAAATTACCATTACCGTCTCCAGGAAATGATTGCCCATGTTCCAGCCTTTCATCCTTGAAACCTAAGTGCCATGAACCACCATCTTCCACACAATATTGCCTTTCAAGTTCTACAACAGCTCTGGCAGCTAGGCTTGAATGTTCTACAAACTCAGCCACTGCTTGAGCAGCAGAGGTAGCATCCTTAAATTTCATGTTCCAATTCGGCATGCCAACCGAAAAATAACCATTACCATCTCTAGGAATTGATTGCCCGTGTTCCAACCTTTCATACTTGAAACCTAAGTGCCATGAACCACCATCATCAACACAATATTGCCTTGAAAGTTCTACAAAAGCTCTGGCGGCTAGGCTTGCATGTTCTACAAAGTCAGCCGCTGCTTAAGCAGCAGAGGTAGCATCCTTAAATTTCATGTTCCAATTCTGCCTGCCAACAGAAAAATTACCATTACCATCTCTAGGAAATGATTGCCCATGTTCCAATCTTTCATCCTTGAAACCTAAGTGGCATGAACCACCATCATCAACACAATATTGCCTTGAAAGTTCTACAACAGCTGTGGCAACTAGGCTTGCATGCTCTATAAACTCAGCTGCTGCTTGAGCAGCAGAGGTAGCATCCTTAAATTTCATGTTCCAATTCTGCCTGCCAACAGAAAAATTACCATTACCATCTCCAGGAAATGATTGCCCATGTTCCAACCTTTCCTACTTGAAACCTAAGTGGCATGAACCACCATCATCCACACAATATTGCCTTCCAAGTTCTACAACAGATCTGGCAGCTAGGCTTGAATGTTCTAAAAACTCAGCCGCTGCTTGAGCAGCAGAGGTAACATCCTAAAATTTAATGTTCCAATTCGGCATGCCAACCGAAAAATAACCATTACCATCTCCAGGAAATGATTGCCCATGTTCCAACCTTTCATACTTGAAACCTAAGTGGCATGCACCACCATCATCAACACAATATTGCATTAAAAATTCTACAACAGCTCTGGCAGCTAGGCTTGCATGTTCTGCAAACTCAGTCGCTGCTTAAGCAGTAGAGGTAGCATCCTTAAATTTCACGTTCTAATTCTTCTTGCCAACAAAAAATTTACCATTACCATCTCCAGGAAATGATTGCCCATGTTCCAACCTTTCATCTTTGAAACCTTAGTGGCATGAACTACCATCATCAACACAATATTGCCTTGAAAGTTCTACAACAGCTCTGGCAGCTAGGCTTGAATGTTCTGTAAACTCAGCCGCTGCTTGAGCAGCAGAGGTAGCATCCATAAATTTCATGTTCAAATTCTGCCTGCCAACCAAAAAATTGCCATTACCATCTCGAGGAAATGATTGTCCATGTTCCAACCTTTCATCATTGAAACCTAAGTGGCATGAACCACCATCATCAACACAATATTTCCTTTAAAGTTCTACAACAGCTCTGGCACCTAGGCTTGCATGCTCTGCAAAGTCAGATGCTGCTTGAGAAGTAGAGGTAGCATCCTTAAATTTCATGTTCCAATTCTGCCTGCCAACCGAAATATTACCATTACCATCTCCAGGAAATGATTGCCCATGTTCCAACCTTTCATCCTTGAAACCTTAGTGGCATGAACCACCATCATCAACACAATATTGCCTTGAAAGTTCTACAACAGCTCTGGCAGCTAGGCGTGAATGTTCTGTAAACTCAGCCGCTGCTTGAGCAGCAGAGGTAGCATCCTTAAATTTCATGTTCATATTATGTCTGCCAACAGAAAAAATACCATTACCATCTCCAGGAAATGATTGCCCATGTTCCAACCTTTCATCTTTGAAACCTTAGTGGCATGAACCACCATCATCAACACAATATTGCCTTGAAAGTTCTACAACAGCTCTGGCAGCTAGGCTTGAATGTTCTGTAAACTCAGCCGCTGCTTGAGCAGCAGAGGTAGCATCCATAAATTTCATGTTCAAATTCTGCCTGCCAACCAAAAAATTGCCATTACCATCTCGAGGAAATGATTGTCCATGTTCCAACCTTTCATCATTGAAACCTAAGTGGCATGAACCACCATCATCAACACAATATTTCCTTTAAAGTTCTACAACAGCTCTGGCACCTAGGCTTGCATACTCTGCAAAGTCAGACGCTGCTTGAGAAGCAGAGGTAGCATCCTTAAATTTCATGTTCCAATTCTGCCTGCCAACCGAAATATTACCATTACCATCTCCAGGAAATGATTGCCCATGTTTCAACCTTTCATCCTTGAAACCTTAGTGGCATGAACCACTATCATCAACACAATATTGCCTTGAAAGTTCTACAACAGCTCTGGCAGCTAGGCGTGAATGTTCTGTAAACTCAGCCGCTGCTTGAGCAGCAGAGGTAGCATCCTTAAATTTCATGTTCCAATTTTTCCTGCCAACCAAAAAATTACCATTACCATCTCGAGGAAATGATTGCCCATGTTCCAAACTTTCATCCTTGAAACCCAAGTGGCATGAACCACCATCATCAACACAATATTGCCTTGAAAGTTCTACAACAGCTCTGGCAGCTAGGCTTGCATGTTCTGCAAACACAGCCGCTGCTTGAGCAGCAGAGGTAGCATCCTTAAACTTCATGTTCCAATTCTGCCTGCCAACAGAAAAATTACCATTACCGTCTCCAGGAAATGATTGCCCATGTTCTAGCCTTTCATCCTTGAAACCTAAGTGCCATGAACCACCATCATCAACACAATATTGCCTTGAAAGTTCTACAAAATCTCTTGTGGCTAGGCTTGCATGTTCTACAAACTAAGCCGCTACTTGAGCAACAGAGGTAGCATCCTTAAATTTCATGTTCCAATTCTACCTGCCAACAGAAATATTACCATTACCATCTCCAGGAAATGATTGCCCATGTTCCAACCTTTCATACTTGAAACCTAAGTGGCATGAACCACCATCTTCCACACAATATTGCCTTTCAAGTTCTACAACAACTATGGCAGCTAGGCTTGAATGTTCTACAAACTCAGCCACTGCTTGAGCAGCAGAGGTAGCATCCTTAAATTTCATGTTCCAATTCGGCATGCCAACCGAAAAATAACCATTACCATCTCCAGGAAATGATTGCCCATGTTCCAACCTTTCATACTTGAAACCTAAGTGGCATGAACCACCATCATCAACACAATATTGCCTTGAAAGTTCTACAACAGCTCTGGCAGCTAGACTAGCATGTTATGCAAACTCAGCCGCTGCTTGAGCAGCAGAGGTAGCATCCTTAAATGATTGCCCATGTTCCAACCTTTCATCCTTGAAACCCAAGTGCCATGAACCACCATCATCAACACAATATTACCTTGAAAGTTCTACCATAGCTCTGGCAGCTAGACTTGCATATTATGCAAACTCAGCCACTGCCTGAGCAGCGGCGGTAGCATCCTTAAATTGCATGCTCCAATCCTGCATGCCAACAGAAAAATTACTATTACCATCTACAGGAAATGATTGCCCATGTTCCAACCTTTCATCCTTGAAACCTTAGTGGAATGAACCACCATCATCAATACAATATTGCCTTGAAAGTTCTACAACAGCCCTGGCAGCTAGGCTTGAAATGTTCTGCAAACA